>NC_087224.1:17691445-17769314 GCF_015104395.2 Macrobrachium nipponense | reverse complement strand
TTCCACGTAGTGCCAAGCTCCCAAGAAGAAGTCATACCATTAGTCACGGAATCCTTTTGAATCAATCTATGCATCATTTGAAAAGGGCATCGATCCCAGCACTGTGGAGCCTCCTAGCAAGTTTTTACCATCTTCTCCTAACACTGAGTAAGTACCTCTGTGAGTTGTATATATATACTTTTATGCTGGGGTCATTGGAATGGGCAATCCAGTGCTTATCTAGCTTAAGGTCAAGAAACAGGAGAAAATGGAGGCCAAAGGAGAATGAGCTTTCTTTTTGGACAGTGAAAAGTTGTTAGAAAATGGAAGTAGGACAAGAAGTCTGTTGTTACTATAGTGTTCCCCCTGTATTCGCAGGGGTTGCATACAAGAACCACCCCTCCCCACGAATAGTTGAAAGCCCTATAAAAAATGCTTAACACTGCCTATCTTGTTTGGTAAAACTTAAGTAAAACCCTGGTTTTTTAAATAGTTTTACAGTGGATCCCCATATTCTCGTTCTCTGGATTCATGGACTCACTCATTCGTGGATTTCTCCCTGGAACATTTCCCTACATTATTTGCGGAAAATTCGCCTATTCGCGTTATTTTTTTTCTAGGAGAAATGTCCACAAATTCTTTTTTTTTTTCCCGTCATAAAATGTACTTTTTGTGATACAGCTATTAAAAAAGTAAAAATGTTTAGTGGGTTTTTCTTGAGTTTTAACTAACAAAATTGGAGGTTTTAAGTATTTTTCATAGGGGTTCCAACTATTCACAGGGGATGCATACCAGACCCCCAATGAATACGGGGTGACCACTGTATCACAGAAAGTGCATTTTAGGATGAAATTGGTAACAAAAACATGAATTTGTGGATAGTTCTCGTAGAAAAGTACTGTGTATAGGTGAATTTTTAATGCACCCAAAGCATTAAAAGTAGTTTTTCTTAGGAGCTTTGACGATGTTCCGGCTTATGACGAGGTTTGGTGTACAACGCGTCTCAAAAACGGAACCCCCGCTGTAACCCGGCAACTGCCTGTATATGTTGCAGAGAGAAAGCCGAGAATACGGGGGTTCAATGTAGTATATGTACTGGTATGGTACCTACGATCTTAACTAAAAAATTACTTTGGCATTTTGATATTTTACATGGCATTCTTATTAACCCTCTTACGCCGAAGCGGTAAAAAAAAAATTGTCTCCTGTGTGCCGGAGGTGTTTCAGAGTGAGCGCGGAAGCGGAAAAAATATTTTTTTCAAAAAATTACAGCACGCTTAGTTTTCAAGATTAAGAGTTCATTTTTGGCTCCTTTTTTTCATTGGCTGAAGTTTAGTATGCAACCATCAGAAATGAAAGAAATTATCATTATCATATATAAATAATGCGATATACGATAGCGCCAAAACGAAATTTCATATATAATTGTATTCAAATCGTGCTGTGCGCAAAACGGTTAAAGGTAACAAGTTACTTTTTTTTTTTGTAATGTACACTAAATTGCGATCATTTTGGTATATAACACATTGTAAAACGATAAAAGCAACACAGAGAATATATTATCACAAAATAATGCATAAATTCGTAACGCGCGGACATAAACAAATATTTTTTTCAAAAATTCACCATAAATCTAAATATTGTCCTAGAGACTTCCAATTTCTTTCAAAATGAAGACAAATGATTGAATATTACTATACTGTAAGAGTATTAGCTTACAATTGCAGTTTTCAACCATATCTGACGAGTTAAAGTTGACCGAATGTAGAATTTTTTATATATATATTTTTTTATATGCAATTATTTGGAAATAAGAAAAGCTACAACCTTCAAATATTTTTTGTTTTATTCTACATGAAATTGCGCACATTTTCATATATAAAACTCTATGGAATGCCTAATATGAAATGGAGCAAATATTCTGAGAATGGGATGTACGCATTTCGGAGATTTGTGGCGGAGAATCCGCACGCGGAGGTAAGGAAAGATTTTTTTTTAAATTCACCATAAATCTAAATATTTTGCTAGAGACTTCGAATTTGTTTCAAGATGAAGATGAATGACTGAATATTACTAGACTTTAAGAGTTTTAGCTTACAATTGCGTTTTCCGACCATTTCGGTAGAGTCAAAGTTGACCGAACGTGGTTTTTTTCTATTTATCGTGATTATATGCAAATATTTCAAAAATGAGAAAAGCTACAACCTTCAATTATTTTTTGTTGTATTCTACATGAAATTGCGCACATTTTCATATATAAAACTTTATGTAACAGCTAATTTAAAATGGTGCAAACATTACCACAATCGCACGTATGATTTTTTCGGAAGAGTTACCGCGTGGACGTAAAGAAAATGTTATTTTTTTCATAAATTCACCATAAATCGAAATATTGTGCTAGAGACTTCCAATTTGTTGCAAATTAAGGTAAATGCTTGAATATTACTAGAATATAGCGTTTTAGCTTACAATTGCGTTTTTTTCGACCATTTCGGTAGAGTCAAAAGTTGACCGAAGGTTGAAAATTTTGGCAATTATCGTTATTTATATGAAAATATCTCAAAACTGATAAAAGCTACAACCATGTGTTGTTTTTAGTTGTATTGTGCATGAAATTGCGCACATTTCCATATATAAAACTTTATATAACGGCTAATTTTAAAATGGTGCAAACATTACCACAATCGCATTTATGATTTTTTTCGGAAGAGTTACCGCGCAGACGTAAGGAAAAAGTTTTTCCATAAATTCACCATAAATCGAAATATCGTGCTAGAGACTTCCAATTAGTTGCAAAATTAAGGTAAATGATTAAATATTACTAAAATATAAGAGTTTTAGCTTACAATTGCGTTTTTCGACCATTTCGGTAGAGTCAAAGTTGACCGAAGGTTGAAATTTTGGCAATTATCGTTATTTGTATGAAAATATCTCAAAACTGATAAAAGCTACAATCATGAGTATTTTATTGTTGTATTCTACATAAAAATGCGCACATTTTCATATATAATACTTCATGTAACGGCTAATTTACAATGGTACAAAAATTATGTCAAAGTGACGAAATAATTTCGAGATGTGTCACAGATACTTTTAGTGCGGCAAGAAAGAAATTCGCGCCTGCCGCCTGCGTAACGATTGTAAAACAAAACAACACCTTGATCCGTTAACTCCCAGCATCCCCCAAGGCGCATGATTCAAAAGTTTTAGGCTGGTAGGCCTATAAGTATTTTTCCGCGAATTTTAAAAAAAACTTTTGTAAGTCGACGTAAAATACGTCCAGTCGGCACACGGGAGACAAAAAATGTCGACGTAAAATACGTCCAGTCGGCGTAAGAGGGTTAAATGGTTTCAAACAGTTTATTTATATCAACAAGATTGCTGTTGAGTATTCTGAACATACAGTGGTACCTTGTTTTTTTTACCGAAATTTTTGAAGAAATTTTGTGTTGTCAAACTCATACCTCGACCTGACCAATTGTCTTGTTTATACTTGTACTCAACGGCCTACTGCATCCTACAAGAATAACTGTATTAAATTTTTTTCTATGTGCATCTTACCCAGTAATTAATTAAATAGTTATAGTTTCTAACTAAAGGGCAGCTACGATTTGAAATTCGCAATACAAATTTTTTTTTTTTTTTTTTTTTTTTTTTTTATTGTATAGGAATATCCCCACCCACTATCGGGGGAAGAGAGGAACAACTCGGCACAAACCCATCAATTTTTCTGTTTTTTGACTTGAGAATTTTTCCGACATTGACGATGTCTGACACTGGATTATCATCAACTCGTTATTGCAGTAGAGGCTGCAATACGAGATTGACTTCCTTAAAATATGACTCTCTCACAATTTGTACCTTATGCAGGGGTCAAATTTGTTCACCATCGTTATCATGTGAGGAATATATAGATTGGGAAATTAAACAATGAAAAGTTTTGTCTTCTCACTTAAATAAGCTAGAAAGGGATAGGAAGAGAAAGGCTAATCTTAGACATGACAAGACAAATGCCAGTCAGGATAGTAGTTTTGTTCTACTGTCTCTGTGCCTGTGATGTCTCTTCTATTCCTTCCCCAATCGTAACACCACAACCATTACCTTGGTCCCACATTAATGCCCCCGATGCATTGCCGATAGAGTCAAAGTTAGAGTCGAAATTCGACCATAAGTTTTGTATTATTTTAGAGTCTCTGGCTCAGTTAGATTCTTCATTTAAAGCCCTAATGGAGAAGGTAAGTAATCAAGATGGTGATAGTGCAAGTGAAATTTTAGTGGAGGAGCTGGCTATCCATCCCACTGATTCTCCTTGGCAAAGGTCTCTGGCACACTCCTGAACCTGGGAGAAGCCATACCGGAAGCCCAAGGAAGGTCACTGGGGCCTGCCCACAGGTAGTCGGCCCCTCAGACACACCTATTGCATCCCAAGGTGTCTCAGACAGCCTTTGGAAAGGCATCTTTAACCCTTAAACGCCGAGCCGGTATTTCCGAAAGTGTCTCCTGTATGCCGGTGGTGTTCGCGAGTGAGCGCCGAAGCGGAAAAAAGGTTTTTTAAAAAAATCACAGCACGCTTAATTTTCAAGATTAAGAGTTCATTTTTGGCTCCTTTTTTTTTTTTGTCATTGCCTGAAGTTTAGTATGCAACCATCAGAAATGTAAAAAAATATCATTATCATATATAAATATTGGAATACATGACAGCGAGAAAAAAAATTTAATATATAATTGTATACAAATCGCGCTGTGAGCAAAACAGTTAAAGCTAATGAGTTAATTATTTTTTAATTATATTGTACACTAAATTGCAATTATTTTGGTATATAACAAATTGTAAAACGATCAAAGCAACACAGAAAATATTATCACAATATGATGCATGAATTTGTAACGCGCGGACATAATAAAAAAAGTTTTTAAAAAATTCACCATAAATCGAAATATTGTGCTGGAAACTTCTAGTTTGTTGCAAAATGAAGGTAATTGATTGAATATTACTCGACTGTAAGTGTTGTAGCGTATAATTGCAGTTTTCGACCATTTTGTTCAAGTTAAAGTTGACTGAAGGTCAAATTTTTTCTATTTATCGTTATTTTTATGAAAATATTTCAAAACTGATAAAAGCTACAACCATGGGTTGTTTTGTTGTTGTATTCTACATGAAATTGCGCACATTTTCATATATAAAACTTTATGTAACGGCTAATTTAAAATGGTGCAAACATTACAACAATCGGACGAAAAAATTTATGATATTTTCGGAAGTTACCGCGCGGACGTAAGGAAAAAGTTTTTTTCATAAATTCACCATAAATCGAAATTTGTTCCGGTACAATATACAAACCTTTCGGTCCTTTTACAATAGGAAGGTAACTAGTGGCAGCTGGACGGTCGTAAGCTTCGAACAAGGGAGTTCGGTAGTTAACTGCTTGTCCGACAGTGCGCGCTGCGCGACTGGGAGGTGAAGAATCACTTTTGCTTTCGGCCGTGTGTGTGGAGGACGTGTTCGTCATCGCTCTCTTCACGCTTCATCGTTGTATGCTTTGCTTTTGTTGTGAAATTTTCAACTTGGTTTGTCAGTGTTTGAAGTGAATTGTAAGTACGTACTATCTTTTTTTATCTTTTATTACATTGATTTTATGGATCATTGGACATGGAGCTATCCCCGCACCCCCCCATCAATCGTAGATGTACCCGGGGGTGGAGGGCCGCAAGTGTGGGGTCTTCCGCTCTTTCCGAAGATTGAAAGTGAAAATCGTAAGTGCAGTGTTCTTTTTTATTTTCATTTATTTTCATTCCCTTTGCGCTCGGTGCCGAGGGCGCGAATGCTCTCTGGCCGAGCCGTGTAACATTTTCTTTGGTCGGAGGTGCAGTGGGTGTTGTACAAGGGCGGGAAGAAACGAAGGCCTGCCAAGGAGTTGTCGGTAAGCTCTCCCGCGACTCCCTTGGTAACCGATACTTTTGTCTTCTTTCCTGCCCCCCCCCCAGCTCAGCTCCCCACATATGGCACCTTTCCCTTCGGGGGGGGGGGGGTGGTTTCAGGGTCCTTCTTCTTCGCCCGATCCGTCGAGTGTAGAGGAGGGGCTCTTACCCAACCTAATCTATATTGTGCATTGTATTCGTGGTGACCACCACTACCACCACGATCTCGACTCCAGGGTATGCTGCCCCTCCTCACCTGGTTTACACCCCTCATGTGATGTCGATAACGCCTATGGCCACCGTGCAGGGCCCAATCGCTGCCGTGCTGAGGAGGGGCGTCTCCCCCTCCAGGTTCTTTGTGTTGCTAGCCCCGGTCTTCCGTTGCCGGAAGAGCTCGCCCCTGGACCTGCCACCGGTACCCAGGATGTTGATGGCTGCTGCCCCATCTCCTGGAGTACCTGCCCTGTCTGCCGTACCTGCTGCTGCTGCTGTTCCCGCACCTGCCGATGACGTTCCAGCCCGCGGTGTTGCTGCCCCAGACGCTGGTCCTTCCGGACAGGTGCAGCCGGGCCCTGTTGCTTCGGCAACAGCAGCCCCGGCTCCATCCTGGATGGAGGACTTGACGTCTGTCCTGAGGGAGCTGACGAAGAAGAAGAAGAAGAGGAAGGTGTCGTCGTCGTCGTCTTCTTCGTCGCCTGCTGCCGCCTCTTCCCCTTCGACTCCCAAGGCTTCCAAGCCAAGGAAGAAGGCTGCCTCCTCCCCTCCTAAGAAGGCTCCTTAGGGAACTTATCAGGGCCCGTCCCACTCCGGTGGGACGGGGGATCCTTCCACTGGTCCTCCTGCTCCTTCGGGAGGAGGGCCCGTCTCTCCTTCCGCAAGGAAGAAGAAGACGGTGACCAGAGGGGTACCGGCTAACACCGGTACATCCTCGCCTGGTGCTAGAGGCTCTGCCACTACACCAGGTTCCGGCTTGGCCTCTCGTCCGGGAGAGGTACCGAGTGTACGGTCACCCACGGGTGGCCGTGCAGCCAAGACCCAGACGCCAGAGCTCGCTCGGCTCCAGGATCAAGGCACGGAGCGGAAGGCTGGCGAGAGCCGCTCAGGTGACTCGCTAGACCAGCGATCGCTCTCGTAGCGACCAGCTGGTTACGAGGGTTGCCGTTACAGTCCTAGACCAACCACGGGCGGAGGCTGGTAAGAGGTCCGCTCAATCACAGGAACCAGCCGTGGGTGGTACCAGCGGTTCGACGTGCCATGAGAACGGGCACCGGTCCCATCGCGACAGTGGTCTCTGCAGGTCCCCTGACCGCCGCTTCCACCGGGATGGGACGGATAGGGGGACCAGCAGCAGCTCCCCTGACGCACGGGACCGGGGTCGCTGTTCTCGGTCCAGCCGCTCGCCCCAGGGGAGCGGCACGACCAGGCCTGCAGCTCGATCGCCACCATTGGCGATCGCCTGCAGCCCCCCAAGCACCAGTTCTGCCGGCGAGCGATGGAGGAGTGTCAGGTCTTCCTCTCCTGTTCCTCCAACTTCCTCGGGTTACACCGGGAAGGGCGAGATAACAAGGAGTGATCGTGAGGGGCGCGCCCCCCCACGATCCCGCCACGACGCCCTACATGCCAGGCACGGTCCTCAGATCGACCAGGTCATAGGCGCAAGTGGCAGGAGGAGACCGGGAGGGGTCTGCCGCTGTTCCTCCCTCTGAAGGAGGAGGGTCTCGGGAATTGCTCTTGCTGGAGGGGCTTGATGGTCCTACTCCTCAAGATGCGGTCACTCCTGAGATCCAGAGGAATTTTGCTGAGGTCATTGTGCTGATTCATCAGCACAACGACCTCGGGGAATGATCGCCAGCCGCTGGTCCAGACCAGCAACTCGACATAAGACCGACGCTCCGTTCCTTGGTCCAGCTTTTCTCCAAGAAGCCGCTGGTCCAGACCTGCAGCTCGATCGCCACCGTCGGTTGGCGATCACCTGCAGTCCTCCCAGCCGGTGGCGATCACCTGCAGTCCTCCCAGCCGGTGGCGATCACCTGCAGTCCTCCCAGCCTACTAGCATGCTAGTAGGAAGCGTAGGAGCATCAGGTCTCCCTCACCTGTCCCTTCAACCTCCTTAGGCACCGAGAGGAACGAGGCAAACAGGAGTGACCATGAGGGTGGGGGGGCTGGCAAGGACAAATGACACTTCCCAGACTCTTGGAGGGACCATCACTGCTGTTCACGTGATGGTCCGTCTGGACCACGCATTCAAGAGAACAGGGCGCGCTCCCCCTTCGGTCCTCTTGAGAGGTTTTGGCCTCGATGAGGACTGGGACACGTCGGAGGACGGTATTGGCACTCTCCTGTCAGGTGCTCGATCAGCCCCACCCAGACCGACTTTCACAGTGGCGGCAGACGCTTAACGTACAGTACGAGTTCGTAACCCTCCTCGGGAAAACGTTTTCTCCTGACGATACGTTTTCCCAGACTCCAAGAGGCCATCGCCGCAAGGTGATGGTTGCGGTGATGGCTGCTCGTACTCGCTTCTCCAGCTGCTAGTTCCGCTGGGAGGGCGAGTGAGTATCCAATTCCTCCCCCATTCCCTCTCTCCTTACGGCTACGAGGGAAAGGGGAGGGATCCTGCAGAGAGATCTCTGTAGGATTCCACGTTGGGGACTGCGTTCCTGGGGGGGACCCTCGGGTCCTACCGGACGTAAGTCCCCGTCGTTGAGGAAGGATCCTGCCCCATCCTCGATTTCTACATGAATCAGGAGGACCACCAACCGATGATCATCTGACGAATTCGGTGGGGGTTTTGCCGAGCGCTTAGAATTCTGCGGAATTTCTAGCACTCTCAGAGTGTTCTGGTTTTTTACAATCTGCAGACACTTGGGCGAAACCACGGTCCAGAGTGGGCTAGACAAGAATCCCCGATAATTATTACTATGATAATCGGGAATCTCGCCGAATGCTCGAATTCCTGGAATTTGTAGCGTTTGGAAGAAGCATGGCTGCTGAAGGAAGAATATCTCACAGTGGGCGACCAACCCTGGGATAGAGAAGAACGGACGGGAACATCCAGTTTAGCTTGAACTATCGTCTTCGGTATTCTGTTATCACCATTGAAGCTTTCCTTCGGGGAAGACTTCTCCTTCACTCTCTTGATTAGAGAATGAAGGGTGTTGGCTTCCAATCCTTCTTCTCATTCCTCAAATGGAAAAGAATTTAGGATGGAGGTCTTTGTACAGGAACCTACAAATATACTACATATATTACCCTCGCGACATGATTCTGTTAATCAGTTGAATTGTCCGGGGTGTAGGCACATACCGTAGTTAACTCTACGGATTGTGACCGAGACGAATAGTATCTTAATTGAACTGCAACTCGGGACTGCCTGCAACCTCCCAGGAGTTACCAGTTTCGATTTTGAGATACTTATGGTATTGTTATGACAACACCACCTCAGCTTTTGTATTTACCAAAATCCGTTTCATTTAAATACAATTGCTCGAGCGTATTTTTATACGCTCTATGGTTCTAGCCGAATGCATTCCTTCTTGGAATGGATTACCTGGCAACTCAGGATGACGAGTGAGCGAGAGCTAACTGTGTATTGGACTGCCGACACAGCCCAGTACCAGCTGGCTCTCCGAGATGCACGGTCGGGTTATGTCTCTCTCCCCTACAATGATTGACTACCGAACCATATCTCTTTCCGACAATCACAGACTTAGGTCTCTGATTGACAGGGATTCTCGCATACATGAATGACCATCTCTACTGCATCGCCTTGGAGCATTGCGAGAATTTTCAAACGGAGATATCTCTTGGACTCTATCTTCTTTCTGTTTACCGCATGGTAACAGAAGTCTGTAGCCTAGTCTCCCGCTGCATCGCACCCCTGCGATAATGGGGAATGATTTCTTCAGACATCTGAGTTTGTCTTCTAAAAATATCTCTTATTCATAGGTGTGCAATTGTTCATTGTTCACCCTGAATTACAGATGTATAAGGGAAGACATCGCCTGCTCCCCGCCCTGCCAGCTCTACTTCCAAGTATGTATTGTCCTTCCTGGATAACCTGAAGAAGAAGATGATCAGCCCATGAGAAGCAGTTCTTCAGGCAGTACTTCCCTGTATTTTCATTACTGAAAAGCGCCCTGCTTTCATTGCAACTACGACTTCTCACTGTTTTCAGTCCTTTGTAAGCACAGGTTCAGAATCTTGAGAATTCTTCTCTCGATGAGAATTCTGTCTTGCCATAAGGGACCTCGGTCTCTAGAAGGCAATTGACTTTCGCCTGTTAGGCACATGCCTTAAGAGAATCATCATCCAGCCGTTCCGGCAATCGGTGGCAAACAAATAGATGATTTGTATGGTCTCTCGGCATAACCCTTTAAAGGCGAAGGTCACGTGACTTGCTCGGATGCTTGGACAACTTGCCTCCCACTACCGAACGCAGTCAGTCAGCAGCTGTCATAGCGCCCGAGTCGGTTACGGATACGCTGTGGACTTAGTTCGGTTATTCCAGATCAGTCATTACTTCATCCTACTAGCCTGTCCCAGTACCCATACCATCGACACCCACCATGGGGTGTTGGTGTCCTATCCACTACAAAGATGGAGAGACTTTGCCGCAGGGGGATACGAGACCGCCAGAGACTTCGCTGCAATGGGATACGAGAATGCGAGACACTTCGCTGCAGACGGATAGACCAGTATGGGTACTGGACATCACCGAAGAGGGAACTGCATGGCTTTTCGTGCGAAGTCAAGCATCCAGGGGATGGGGATCTGTGATGCTCGATTTTCATACTGAACTTCATAGCAAAGACTCAGAATCCTTCGGTCCCTGCCGATCGGTTTTTGTTTTTCACAATCCCCTCCCTAATGGACTTCACCACCTTCGATGCAAAGGAGATGCTGCTTTGTCCTGTGAGGGCGCGACGGCGCTATCCGAAGAAACTTGACACCTCAGGTCTGGGTGTTGACACATCTTCGTTAGCACCGGGATGACCAAGAAGAAGTTACAGGAACACTCTTTCTTGCTGGCTGCGTGAGGTGATCAGGAGGGCGTACGAAGCTGATGGTAGCGACGACATCCGTACCCTTCGTCCGAGAGCCCACGAAGTCAAGAGATATTGGTCCTTCCTTTGCGTTCCGCAAGAACTTCTCTGTGGCGCAGGTACTGAAGGCAGGGGTCTGGGCCAACCAGACCACCTTCACCTCCTTCTACCTTCGGGATATTGCCCACAGGTCCTTGGATACTTTTTCCTTGGGACCCGTGGTGGCTGCTCAACACGTCGTGTAGCTAACCCAGCCCCTAGCAAGCAGAACTGCATCGATTCCTGGTGTGACTGTAGAATGGATGAGTGAAGAGAGTGTGACTGGCTCCTCTTCCCCATCTTTTTCTCCCCTCTACCTGTGGGCAGAAGGATACGATCGTCACCCTGCTGGAAGGATGAGATGCAGGTAAGCTACTCGACCGAGCCCCATCCTATCCCTTTCATTAGGGATAGGTGTGAATATCCACCACTTCCCCCATCAAGGGGGGGGGGGAAGTGGAAGCCAACAAGAGACAAACCCATAACTGTATGTTGCCTCTTGCAACAGGAACAAGTTCTTGCTTGCTATTTTTAAGAGATACGCTTGCCTCTCTTATTACTTGGGTCCAGAGGTCTGACCATTGAGTCCTATGAGATCGTGAGGAACTCCGTCGCAGAGGGCTACGTCACCTGTATGCTTTCTCAGAGAGCACACAGTGCCAATGGCTTGGTACTTTTGTCACATTCTGAAGAATATGTCGGACTGGAAGATAGATGTAGTCTCATTAGAGCCACGTCTTTCTTCCTTCGGATCTTTGCCCATAGGTTCTTAGAACTCATTTTCCCTTGGACCTATGGTGGATGCTCAACAAGTTGTTTGCCTACCTGGCTCCTTCAAGTGGACAAGTTGCATCTTACCTATGGTGCTGTAAACTCCGCACAAACAATGTCAGAGAATAGTTATATAGTTAAGGGTGACATACTTAAAGAGTCACAGTAAGTCCTATTGTCTTGGTAGGATAATGTAGAATAGCATTGTAAGTATGCATGCTTAATAGTCTGACAGTAACAGAAGTTAAGGATATCATAGTTCGTAGTCTTCGACTCTTAATATTCTTCCCATCCTTCTTTCAGATGAGTTACGGCTCCTCACTCATTTTGAAAAGGACCAGAAGTC
The DNA here is from genome assembly GCF_015104395.2 of Macrobrachium nipponense. Classification (NCBI taxonomy): domain Eukaryota; kingdom Metazoa; phylum Arthropoda; class Malacostraca; order Decapoda; family Palaemonidae; genus Macrobrachium; species Macrobrachium nipponense. Next base: position 17,757,215 of record NC_087224.1, on the reverse strand, counting down.
CAACTCTTGATCTTGCATCTCCTTTACGCTGATCAATTTGTCAGAGGCGGGGCTCTCCTCCTCACTTTTATGATCAGGAGGAATATCCCAGGCGTGCTGAACTCCAGTCAGTTCTAGAGACTCACTCAGATTCCTCCCACCAATAAGTGAGTCTTCCTAGCGTAAAGGACCAGGGGTTTGTGTATCGTGTTGGAACAAATCACAGTTTTTAAAGTGAATTGTATTTTTCATAACTATACAAACCTGAGGTCCTTTACATAAATGCCCAACTCATGCCACCCCTCAATCTGAAACCTTGAGCCGAAAGGCAAAGGGGATTGTTTACATTTGGGCAAGACCAGCCTACCGGATGATAGTTACTGCCTAACCACCTCGTTCAAGAGTATTAAAAGCTGTATTCCGGCTTTGCCATAAAGTAATTCCTAATGTTGAGGACCTCAGGTTTGTATAGTTAAGAAAAATATAATTTACTTTATAAAAAATTTATATTTAAGATATATTAACCCTTAAACGCCGACTGACGTATTTTACGTCGACATTTTTTGTCTCTTGGGTGCCGACTGGACGTATTTTACGTCGACATTTTTTGTCTCTCGGGTGCCGACTGGACGTATTTTACGTCGACATACAAAAGTTTTTTTTTAAAATTTGCGGAAAAATACTTTTAGGCCTACCAGCCGAAAACTCTTGAATCACACGCCTTGGAGGATGCTGGGAGTTCATGGATCAAGGTGTTGTTTTGTTTACAATCGTTACGCAGGCGCGCAAGCGCGAATTTCTTTCGTGCCGCACTAAAAAGTATCTGTGACACATCTCGGAAATTATTTCGTCACTTTGACATAATTTTTGTACCATTTTAAATTAGCCGTTACATGGAGTATTATATATGAAAATGTACGCATTTTTATGTAGAATACAACAAAAAAAATACTCATGATTGTAGCTTTTATCAGTTTTGAGATATTTTCATATAAATAACGATAAGTGCCAAAATTTCAACCTTCGGTCAACTTTGACTCTACCGAAATGGTCGAAAAACGCAATTGTAAGCTAAAACTCTTACAGTCTAGTAATATTCAGTCATTTATCTTCATCTTGAAACAAATTCGAAGTCTCTAGCACAATATTTAGATTTATGGTGAATTAAAAAAAAAAAAACTTTCCTTCCCTCCGCGCGCGGATTCTCCGCCACAAATCTCCGAAATGCGTACATCCCATTCTCGGAATATTTGCTCCATTTCATATTAGGCATTTCATAGAGTTTTATATATGAAAATGTGGGCAATTTTATGTAGAATTAAACTGAAAATATTTGAAGGTTGTAGCTTTTCTAATTTCCGAAATAATTGCATATAAAAAAAATATAAAAAAATTCGAAATTCGGTCAACTTTAACTCGTCAGATATGGTCGAAAACTGCAATTGTAAGCAAATACTCTTACAGTATAGTAATATTCAATCATTTGTTTTCATTTTGAAAGAAATTGGAAGTCTCTAGGACAATATTTAGATTTATGGTGAATTTTTGAAAAAAATATTAGTTCACGTCCGCACGTTACGAATTCATGCATTATTTTGTGATAATATTTTCTCTGTGTTGCTTTTATCGTTTTACAATGTGTTATATACCAAAATGATCGCAATTTACTGTACATTACAACGAAAAAAAAATTACTTGTTACCTTTAACCGTTTTGTGCACAGCGCGATTTGAATTCAATTACGTATATATGAAATTTTCCGCTTCCGCGCTCGCTACGAAACATCTCCGGCACACGGGAGACGATTTTTATTTTGCCGCTTCGGCGTTTAAGGGTTAATCTTTATCGTTTTATATATGGGGATTTATATGATTATTCAGAATGTGTGAGAAATGAGGAACATTACAACTGAATAGAGGACGCAATCCAACTATGTTATAAGTACAGTAGTAAATTTTTAGATTAATTTGTAACTGTATGAATTATGAAGGGCAAAATTACAATATCAGAATATAATTTTTTACTAAGTTCAAGGAAGTCAGTGTTGGGGATTTTTAGACATGTCCGAGATTTTATCTTAATCTTCACATTTACTGATGTACTGATGTTATATTTCAGCCATTGCGATGATACATCTGAAGAGGAAGAAGAGAGCTGTGCAAGAATATTTAGTCTGTTAATATTTTCACTCACTCGTGAACTTCTTGGTGAAATATATACCTTGCAGCGTACGCCAGCCCCACCTCGCTGGATAAAACAGTCTTTACCACATTCTCCTCTACTGATGATTGCTTATACTAAATCAAAGGGAACTCTGATGAATCATGTGATTGATAATGTCAGATGTTTATTTGGATGGAAGATCCCAGTGGGAAAGGAGTCACTTATGCTTCGATGGGCAAGAAAGCACAGAGATCTTGTTGATCAGGTGAGAATTTAATTTAATATAATTTATTATTTATTTTTTTTTTTTGGAGGGGGTGGAGCTCTATTTTTTGCTTTAGCTTATACAGCAAATTTAATTTCTCTCTCTCTCACCAAGGCGAGAACTGCTCAAAGTGTTATGTTTATGTTATACTCAGTAGATATGTATTATATTACTAAAGGTTCTTTAAAGTGGCCTATCAGCCCAGTTACATTGCTTTTACTTGTTACTCTTCATATGTTCTCTTTGATTTACCCTCCCAGCTGTCCAGCTTCTTTAACTTTGTTTTGCACAAATGTTCATTTCTCAATTGAGACTGAATCCTTCAGGGAAGATGTATGAGTAGAGGTTTGACATTTGGTTTCATTAAACTGTTTTAACAGCTATCTCCACACAGTAAAATGCAGTGTGTAGCTGTATATTTTTTCTATTTCATTACATTAGAATACAGTTAATGAACTTCATGTTTAGACTCGCCTTTGTCCAACCAACAGTTAGCCACTAATAATATAATAGGCAGGATGGAGATAACTTTGGTCTCTCAAGGTGTATAGATAGCATCCCTAAGGCAGGACCTAGCAGTAGATCTAAAGTGGCTAAAAAATTTTTTATTCTTATGAACCAGTTCATCATAGATAACCTTAATCTGTGTGAAATATGTGTAGGCAGTCCCCGGGTTACGACGGATTCGGCTTATGACGTTCCGAGGTTAAGGCGCTTTTCAATTATATTCATCAGAAATTATTTCCAGGGTTACGACACCTGTTCCAGGGTTACGACGCCTACAACGCTGATCTAGCAGAAGAAATATGACACCAAAAATGCAAAATAATCAATATTTGAAGGTTTTTTTTTTTTTAAGAAAAAATGCAATAAAAATGCAGTTAACATAGTTTTCAATGCACCCAAGGCATTAAAAGTAAGTTTTTCTTAGGATTTTTGACGATATTTCGGCTTACGACGCGTCTCAAGAACGGAACCCCTGTCATAACCCGGGGACTGCCTGTATTCAGGAGTAAAAAACGGTGATAAATGCAGTCCCCGGTTATCGATGGGGGTTCCTTTCTCGGCAGGGTGCTGGTAAGCGAAAACTGCCATTAACCAAAACTAGTGATTTATGGTTCTGAGTTTCAGTTTATGGCATCTCTGGCAGGTATGTTATGGTGCCATAACTCTATTACAGTCCCCAGTTACGACGGGGTTTCCGTTCTTGAGACGCGTCGTAAGCCGGAACATTGTCAAAAATCCTAAGAAAACCTTACTTTTAAAAACTATGTAAACTGCATTCTTAGTGCATTTTTCATCCCAATAACCTTTAAGTATTCATTATTTTTCATTTTTGGTGTCATATTTCTTCTGCCAGTTCAGCGTTGTAACCCTGGAAATAATTTCTGATGAATATAATTCAAAAGCGTCTCGACCTCGGAACGTCGTAAGCCGAGCCCGTCGTAACCCGGGGAGACTGCCTTACTGTAATTTTTGAGTGGTGAACCATTTTGCATATTAATAGTAAGTATTTAATAATTAATGTATTATTTATTGTAGGTGCTGGTGAAAGAGCTGCAGGCAGAGGAAGCGAGCTGGACGTGTTACGACGAGGATGAAGCTTTTGTGAAGTTTCGTGCTGCAGATGAAATCTTCACAAGTCTTTTAGATGAAACTATCTCACTCTTCTCGAAAATCATAGAGAAGAAGATGGCATTTACTTGAGCATGTTGTTGTAAATGTTCAAAAATTTTAGATTGTTGCATCAAACGTCTTGATTACTATAGGCATTCCTCATATGGCTTTTATTTAATAATAAATTATCATAAAATGCATTACAGTACAATACTTATGGTTCGATTTTAGATACTCAAACAAAAATGCCTTTTTTATAAATATACTACAATCATTTTAGTTAACTGCAGAATCATATTTTTATGTGATAGCTTGAATATTAACTTAACTTGTAGGTAGGGCTTCGTTTCATTTCTTTAGTTACTCAAGTCTTTGATAGTGGTCTGTTTATAGAGTGTTATCATAGTCATCCTCATAACTCGTGGTTAAATACAATTTTGATAAAGTCCCATAAATGTGGACACTGCATTTACAACGAATTAGATGCCACTTCTCTTTTATAGCGTCAAGTGGTTTTTTTAACGTTTATAACACCATTTTTTTTTATCATCATGTTTTATCAAACTAGTCAGTTATTCCCACAGTTTTCATCCCATGCACTGCAGTCTGTGATATTTCAAGTGTCAAAATGTGTTGTGATATGTCGTAAGTATAGGTTCTTGTTATTCCTGCACTTATAGGAAGTTTTAATTTTTTTTTATTAATTCAGGGAACACTTTTCCATTTCACTCAGTAATAACAAGGTTAATTATTGGGACTCATTTTAGTACTTAAGTTTTGTGTGTTCAAACCTTTTGTTCAGGGAAAATAAATATTTTGAAAATATATTTTGTTTATTTAAAAGTGTTACATGTTATACCGAGACTTAAAAGGAGTTACAAGGATCAGGATGTCTAAAGACTTGTTAGTCCATCCAAGGGATCAAAGTGTGCTCACTTATCTCTTGGAGCAGGTTTTACTGTTCATTCTCATTCACAGTGTCGTAATTATTTTGTCTAGCTTTCTTTTAAACTCTTCCACACTTGCTGTTTACAACTTCTGGTAGCAGTTTATTCCATGTGCCACATATCTTGTATGTGAAGAAGTTCCTGCAGTGAGATGTTTTGTATCTCTTCAGCTCTAGTTTCCATCCATTATTTCTTGTCTGGTTTTCGTTTAATGTAAATAGGTTAGTGTCTGCTTTTGTTATGCCTCAGTATTTTGATAGTTTCTATTAGTTGTCCTCGCAATCGTCTTGCTTCTAAGACATACATGTTCAGGCTCTGTAGTCGTCTTTGGTAACCTATTTGCCTGGTGGATGGAATTAACTTTGTGGCTCTTGCTTGTGCCCCTTCTTATGTATTTATGTCCTTTCTTAGTGTTGGTGACCAAAACTGCACTGCAAATTAAAGATGATGTGTAGAGCTGCAGCATCATTTCCTTGTTTCTGTATTTGAACTGCCTCTTTATGTATCCCACTAGTTTCTGTGCCTTCTTTTCAGCTTTTATGCACTGTTGTTTGTTCATACAGGGAACAAACCCTCGGTCTTAACAGTAGGATAATCTTCTTGCGCCAGCTGGAAGCCAGTTAAAAACAATCAAGATTGTAAAGCAAGGAATCTGTGCCATCGGGCAACTCATGCATATATGAGGTGGAAGTTGGTCACCAACCAGGCATAAGACCTTGTGACGTGCTAGTCTCTCTTTGACCACCTTTGAGAGTAGTTGCTTTTGCTCTCCTCCCAAGCCAGTTGCTGTGTTTGCCTGTGATTTCTTTTATTTCAATGTGTTTGTTGTGTACTTGTGATTATGAAATCCTCCATTTCTGCAAAGCCTCGTCAGGGTTTTCTGTGCTCCAGGTTTTTGGCTGCTACCATTACAGATCCCCATACGACTTTTTCAAGTCTTTGGTAATAACTCCAAGGTCCTCTATTTGTTCTACACTATTTATATCATTCCCAAGCAGCATGTAGTTGGCATGAAGGTTGTTTGTTCCTATTTGTAACACTTTACACTTGGCATTTGCCATCTTTTTTACCACTCCTATTTTCTTTAGATCATTTCTTAAACTTTCTGCTAACTCTGGTTCTGTTGCATTTACATTTAGTTTGATGTCATGTGCAAATTTGGCTATCCTGCTAGTTAATCCTACATCAATGTAATATAAATAAAAAACAAGAGCGGGCCAAGGACAGAACCCTGAGGAACTCCACTTGTCACATCTGCCCATTCTGATTCTTCACAGTTTATCACGACTCACTGTTTTGTGTTAGTTAGCTAGTCCTCGATCCAATCTGGTGTTTCTAATACAATTCCTAAAGCTCTAACTTTGTCATTAATTTCTTGTGTGGAACTTTGTCAAAGGCCTTTTCAAAATCTAAGTAGTAGAGTATGTCTATTTCTCTACTACTGTGTTGACTGTTTAACAACAGGTTGTTTCTGTCAATTTGATCTGCAATTATGGACTCCAAAACTCAATTTCTCTTGCATGAATCCCACCCGGCCGAGAGATTTGAACTTTAGTTTGTCTATTTTGTTTTTAACGTCTTTTCTGTAAATATTTTGTCAAGTGGTCCTGCCCCTTCATATTTAATAGTTGGTCCAGGATTGAGGTAGTGTCTTCAAAACACTAGTAAAAAACTTATTCAGATTTTTTGAAGTGTGTGTTCACTAGATTTCCTCCATTGTCTTGATTATAAAGTTGATTGTGTTAGGAGGAGAGTCAGGGAAGCCTATTAATAGAGACATGTACAAGGAAAAAAGGAAGGATGCTAAAAGACACAGCAAGGGCAGATGAACATGAGCTGGAGGACTTTGGCATAATAAAGAAGATAATAACTGAAGAGGTCAAAACTGGCAACCAGTAACATGAAAAATGGAAAATCACAGGATCATCCATGCCAAACCACCCACTCATGATGGATCTTCAATGCCAACTGACATGGGAAGACACTGCCCCTCGCTGTTTGTTGAGATATCCCACTACAATAGTGTTGCTCATCAGCACTACTGAATGACCTACCAATCGCTCCTGAAATACACACAATGCTAGTCATGCTACCCGAATTTCCAGAATGACTGCGGCAGGAGACGAAGCACTGGAGAGAGATGAAAATTCCTCCCACAAAGGAAGGGTAGAAACTCTAATAACTTCCACTGCTTTCTAGGCCACGCATGACATTCCGGGCATGGATTCATTATGGTACAAACATTAGAACAACACCTATTGCATGTGGAGTGTGGGTCTGTCGCTGAAGAGGCTGGGAAACCTTGAGTTCCCAGGCACATACATTGGCGAGGCCGAGAAGGAGCAGAAGCAGCCATAATACAAGCACACTTACACACACAGAATCACAAGCGAAAACAGGCAATGAACCGAGTAAAAGTCCTAGAAAGGGTAACCACTGTGGCGTGGTCCTTGACCAGTTTTCACCCGATATACACACACATTGCTAGATCTCACAAGATTCCTGGTTTTTCCTTGTTTTTCATCTGCGATTTAACCGGATCCAGCTTAGCGCTAGAAAATTATCCTATTGTTAAGACCGAAGGTTTGTTCGCGTAATGTCGAGTTGCAGATGTTGTAAGGTCCTTGACTTAAGGTGAGGGATCCGTTTGAGCGCTGCACCGTCAGTTGATTTCTGCTGCAAGTTGGTTTCACCGTCATCAGCGCATTGGTGCCTATTGTTGCCGTTAACATTGTCAGCAGCACTGTAACTTGATGCAACATCAAGTTACTGGACAGTAAAAAACTTAACTGGACTGAAAAAGTGATGCAAGATTGAATCCACCAGAAGTCGGTGACATACTACCAAGTTCAACACTAGTCCAGTGTGCACTAAGGTTATATCTATTAAAAGGCCAATGGTTTGTATGTGTAGAACAAAGATGAACAACTAAATAAGATACCAAAAGAAAGGACAATGACCAAGTAGGAAACATTAGTAATTAGAATTGTTTGTGCAAGTTTAATAATTACTGTTTTATTAGCATTTCACAGCTGACCTCAACTGCCATTTGAGGTTGTTTTCCATGGTCACCACAATCCCTGCAAACTGATTTCCAGTTTTGCCTCTAAATTTAATGAACCATGTCCTGTCGGAACTGACGTTTTGCCTCCTAAGCTTTAGCTGTTAAGCACGTGCCAAGGCTTTCTTACTTAACAGTAGAACAAACTTCCTATTAAAATTTTTTTTGGGGGTGAAATGAAAATACTCTTGAAGCTGGTGTTTATTGAATATTGAGGACGACTACAAACTGTTACTTAAAACATATTGCAGGAATATGGAAAAAAAGTATAAAACAAATGTTCACAGTAGCAGTTCATAATGTCCCGTATCATATCACACTGTTTTTTCATACTGGGGCATTCATTAATTCATGGGTAAAGGGAAAAGATATAGCTTTAGCCTTTACCTTTAAGCCAATAACATGATCCTCAAAACATAGCTGACCCCCTTTGGGAGTCAAGCTATTACCACTGTCATCCATGGCCCCAACATTTGCACAATGAGACAACTTAAAACTTTGAGGTATTAAATCCTTCATGGGGGGTGGGGTACTATAGAAGTAACATGTAGTCAACTAACACAGCAGTCAAGCTAGGTGGGATGAGCTGTACTTGAGAAAAAAGAATTCAACGATCCAGAAAAAAACACTTGAATTTCCTGACTTCAGTATTTTAAGTTAAAGATGCTAAAATAAGCCATTCTGAAATCCTTCCAAAAGATGAAAGGGAGACAGAAAAAGAAAACAAAACTGCCATGTATTAAAATTCTCAAAAAATGAATACAAATCCAACTATTCCGAGGCCACTCAACAATCAAAACAGAATGTGGTGTTACAAGACCCAATATTCACATTAATTCTGAAGTGGAATTACTCTGAATGCAAAAAACGAGAGAGATCAATCATATTACGCAAGATATTTCCCTTAAGATACAGTCTATGTAGCAATAAAGTACAAGCATTCTTAATTATGAAAGTTGGTTCACATTCACAAATAAATTACCCATGGCCTAAAAATGATAACAAGGAAATTGGTAATGGCTATAGAGATGTCTTGAGCAGAAAAGACGGTAATTTGTAATTTAGGACTACACTTGCCCCTCCATGATGAAAGTGAGCAAAAACTTCACATTCTTTCCATGATCATTTTTTATCTCATAAAAAATGAATTAAAATCCCCTGTGCAACAGCACTTTATTATTTTTTTTTTTTTACTTCTTATAAAGTTTTAAGGCTCAATCATTTTAACTGGAACTCTAATTCTAAAATATCTAAAAAATATGACCTATCTAAAACTTGAATTTCAGTTTAGATGAGATCCACTTCTCTTCCTTGCAAATAAAACGATAAAAGAAATTATTAGTTAATGAGGACTACTATAGCTTGTACAAAACTTAGAGCAATTTTTAAAAAGTAATTTATTTCATAATTTGGCTGCTTAATCTATCTGTCACATTACAGGCAAGATTCAAACCTGAGGCATTTGGGATAATTTTGTTATGTCAAACACTGAATCTAGATTAACGTATCAAAACATATTAAAATAAATATTCTAAATAAAAAAAAAATTACCTCGCCATATCCACCAGTCAGAACTAAAGTGTCTTGCTCAGGACCAACTTAAAGAAAGCCAACTTTGAGAGGCCAAATAGATAATAAAATAAAATTTTAAAACACGAAGCTGCGATTGAAGCTCAATGATTTAAGATGCATAAATAATTTGCTTTGCAGAATGATGATGATAGGGTTTGATCAAGTAGTTAATACCTATAAGAGCACTGTGGATACGAGTTAAGGAAAGCCAACATTTTTCCATTTCCTTTTTGTCTTTCCTTTTTAGACGATTTTGTAAGTCTAGACGCTGACTCACCCAAGTCTGACCTGAGCAAGGCAACAAACTCCTCTGATTAAAAATCAAGTTATTCCTTAAAATGTATAAATTATATAATACAGTACAAAGAAAGCATCCGCACAGAATAAGCCACTTGGCAAAACGACGTGAGTCTGAGGCCTTGCTGTGAGACACAGTTAGGTGAAGTCAATGCCTACCATAGAGTTCTTCTGCTATTCCACTAATACTCCTTTGCTTTCACTGAGGGAGGAGGGGACAGGTTTGTTCTTGAAAAAATGATTCATGATTATTCACAATGTGTGACCCTGATCAGACATAATGCCACATGGATGCCAAATCATCCGCCTGTTTGGCTTCAACTCGCAAAGTCTATCGTCTGGTCCCAGTTTCTTCTTGCACCATGACACTTTTATATGCACACTCTTGATGTCTTTGTTTTCATCCTGTTATCTATGCAATGTTCTTTGTTTGACGTTTCCTTGTTCTAAAACCAATATGCATTCCTTCAGTTACAACAGTCAAGGTGGCCTCTCTATATCACTTTTATCACCAACATTTGCTTGTGGTAATTAAATGTCTTACATGCAAATCACAAAGTCGGTGGATACTCTCAGCAAAGGGAGACCCAAGTGATCTCTGGGAATGACCATTGCCTTCATACCTCCTGAATACCTGGAAAAAAAAATAATAATTTTCACAAACCTTACAAACAAAAACATAGTGGTACACAACAAAATACTTATCACCAGACCTTTCAAACTAAACCCTATTTAGTAATCTGCCAACATTCTGAACAAACTTACAAGTTAGCTGCTATAACTGGTTACAAAATTTAAATTAGTCACTTGATGGCACTGTAGATAGTTCTGAACTCAAATATGGGCAACCAATTAAATTTTTTCTCAAAAGAGGGGAGGGGGGTTGGAATGTGATGTCCGAATCGCTAGGTGGGGAGACCAAAGGAAACAGATCAGAAATAAGATAAAATACCAAAGCACCTGAGAGCCACAGAGGTGTTGCAAAGAATCATTAGCAATGCTTGCTGCACAAATGCTACTGCTAACAGTAACCCTGCTCACAGTAACCCTTGTGAGAGATTACAATTATCATTACTATTATTATAACTCTTGACTTCCTAAGATACTAATATACCTCCTTCATACTACCGATCGAACCCTTCCTCTGATCTAACATAGTGACATAAATTTATAGGGCTGGTTCCAAGGGTTTATTATAAATTACAACTATCAACCTGGATAAAATAAATACATTGAATCTTCTGACAATCTAATGCTAGACATTTGATGGCTGGCTACTATATAATTGAGCAAGTTGTGTTTCACTGTAAGTGTTGGTTCTGCATTCTGAATTGGACCGCATGGAGTATTCATCAAATACCTATTTGTCAGCCAAGTGTGACAAATTTGGAGACGAACTGCTTTTTGTGTCTGACCTAGTGCTACCAGCAAAATCTGAGGAATAGGTTATGGAACTATTTAAGAGGAGGAAGAATGGACTGAATGTCAATGTCAGAAAAAAAAAGTTAATGGTAAACACACAAAACTAAGAAAAATATACAATATAGAGTGGCCATATAGCTGTTATGGGAAAGGCTTGGGGTGAACTTTGTACTATTTATATGTAACAAATGGTGTCACCAGTACTGCTCAAGATTACATATTTTGGATTTAGACATTTTTCATCACTGAAATGCAATACAAGAGCAAACTATGTAGATACAAGAGAGAACCCTGTCTTAGATGAGATAAAGCATTTATTTAACTATTGGGAACACCACTGTGAAGCTTTAATAGAGTGCAATAAGCAAAAGAGAAGCTGCAGCATGGATGAAACCTTGACTACTTGTAAACCATGAAGCAAGAGGACAGATGAAGACCTAGACCTGATAATTAAAAGCATGGGACAGAGATTCATGCAGATAACTAATTTCACATATAATACAGCACATAAAAGCCAATGTAGATGTTTCTGATAACGAAGGTCTTAATTTTAGAGTAAATACGTAAATTTAATTTGTGGAGATGGAAATTAAACTAATGGAAAGTTATAATAAAATATCAACAAAGTGCTGGTTAAATTTCTTAATTAATTTAATCATATCAAATTCAGGACAGTCTGGAGAAAGAGAGAAGAGAGAGAGAGAGAGAGAGAGAGAGAGAGAGAGAGAGAGAGAGAGAGAGAGAGAGAGAGAGAGAGAGAGAGCCTCGGGTTGAAGCATGTGTTCAATGGATTTCCAAGCCCGAAAATTCAACTTCTGACTGCCTTACATGGTATATATCACAAACGTAAACCAAACAAGTTGGGCTTCCAGAGACAAACTACAAACATATCAACTTTTCATGATTCACATGAGTATCCCCCAACACTGGTTTCAAAGTAGACCATTAATGGACAGATCCCACTCATGGCGAGCATCAAGATTACGCGCCATCGATTTGAAGGAATGGGGCGGGAGAGATTTTCCATTACTTTTATATCCCACAAATTCATTAATGGCAACTTTTAGACTAGCTCAGATCAAGTGGGACCTCACTGAGAGTTAATTGTGATCTTAACTTCAAGGGGATATGTGTTTCTCTTCCTCCCAAGACGTCGTCTTATTTATTTCCTCATAAATATCCCCAGGGTTTGCTGTTAGTTTTGCAAAGAAATATTAGAAAAGACATAATCCTGCATCTTTGATCTTGGTAAATTTACGTAAATATTGTACAACAAATATTTGTTACTGATTCTAGTTCTTATCTATTTTGATATTGAATTGAATTGAATTGAATATAGGATTTAGGCATTAAGCCAAGCACTGGGGACTATTTTGATATTGTCTGAGCTGTAATTATAATTTTTGAAAAATAAAATAAATTTATTTATTAGAAAAAAACATGTATAACTTGGTAATATTTATGATTGTCTTGGAATAGAGGCTACACAAGTTGTTGTAAATAGTAGTCATTTCCAATTTCTCGTAGGTGGGGAAAATTTACCAAAAAAAATTTCTTACACCTTGTACATTTGCACATTTTCCTCATGTCATTGATGTGTTTTTTTTTTTTCTTAAATTGGCTGACCTCAAAGTTCACCTGGCCTGGGGTGCTACATACTGACTTTTTAGCCTTGCTCTTAAGGGTTAATCTACTGCAATAAAGGAAACATAGTACAGTAGTAAGATATTGTCAGCACACTATAAATCCAATTATTATTATTATTATTCACAAAATGAAACTTATTCATATGGAACAAGCCCACAGGGGCCACTGACTTGAAATTCAAGCCTCCAAAGATTATGGTGTTCGCAGGGAGGTAAAGGGAAATGCAGAAAGAAGAGACCCCACTATATAAAGGACATCTGGAACTGAGAAGTTCAACAGCGAGGCACATAAGGGCACTTGTCAGAAAGGGGAAGAGAGAAGAGCATTAGCATTCAACACACACTCTCTACTGATTTGAATAAGAAAGATTTTATTTTACTTACCGGGTTAAAGTTAAAATCCTAAGTTTCCTATTCCTCTTGACTTCTTCGAACACAACGCGCTACTTTCTTTTTAAAGACAGTATAGTCCTCACGAAAGTCTTTCTGTAAGGGATGACAAAACATATTCATGTTACAAGGAACACAGCAAGTCACTTGTGTATAAATCAACAAGCAAAGAAAGATTACCATCAAAAGTTGACCGCCCGGGGTTAAAGGGGGATAGGAATCCCCCTGGAAAGCTAAAATCCTTGAGTATATAATTGATACCACTCTAAAAATACTTATAACTGCCTTTTTGACAGTTCAAACACCAAAATCCCCATCTTAAAACCCTTATAGCTGCCTATTTTAATAGTTTTATTATGAAAAATGTATTGTTCATACAGACAAAACCTTTTGTGAAATATAGTAATTATTGAAAATTTCCCTATGAAAAATCCTGCAAATAGGCAAACTTTCTGCAAATAGTGTGGGTTATATGTTCCAGAGAAAAAACTGCAAATGGCTGAAGCTGCAAATCCAGAACCGTGAATAGGCGGGGTCAACTGTACGTGGTAGCCCCAACAAACAAAATATTAACATTCACATCAACAAATTGCTCATGTAATGTTACAAATTAAGGGATCACTTACCGCTGCATCAACATTTGCTGGACTTTCATCATTGGGATCTGCTAACATACTGATGACAGAGATTAAAATAGTCTCGACTGTGTGCACAGGAAGCCAGCGCTCAGAGGCTTTTTCATAACCCCACTTATCATCTCCAGGTTCGTGAAGAATTGAAATGCACACGTCTCCATTCTTCTCAACTGTCAAGAAAAACAAATTACTAATTTCAACAGAACGTGTACAGTATTCACTATTCTGTATTGTACGACATCCAGGAAATTTATATTTGTCTGCTGTCGTATGATGCACACTGCTTGACAAAATGTTTAAACAAATAGTACTCTGACCCTCAAAAGTAGTTGGTTCCAAAATTCTAAGCAAATTTAGATGCTATTTAACCATTCCAATCCCACATAGGACTTTAACTGTTGGTAAATTAATAGCATAACTTTTAATTTGGATTAATGAAAAAACAATTTACCACTTTCTTAAACCTAATGGAGAGGGACTGCAATCAACACGAGGTTTACAAGTGTATTCTCTTGGTTTCTACATTTAAAAAATACTAACAGGCTTTTCATATTAAGTAATGTTGTGGTATCAGTACTCAGAAATAAGCAAGGAAATCACACATTTAATATATTCTAATATGTCCTAAGAAAACAGTTCATGACAGTATTAGCTAGGCTCCTGTGGGCACTAGAAAAATCATAAGACCCAGATTTACTTGGATAGGAACTATCAGAAGGAAGGCTGAAGGTGAGAAGTAGTTTGTGGAAGACAAAGACATTTTTGAGTGGTGGAATTCCACTGAGACCCTTCACATCAGTGTAGGAGGCAATACTTGCCCTAAGACTGATTAAGAGGTTTGTGCCAGAATGTTAATTTCATCAAATGGAAGTTTGGTAGGCAAGTTCTAACTCTTCTCTATATGTTCCCAACGAACATGAGTGCAGTTTCAATGATAATTATAAAAGAACCTCAATAAGTGAAAACATCCAAATAACAGAACCTCCTTTCAGATTTTGGAGTCATTCTCAAATACTCACAATTTCTTACAGTCTTAATTTAAGGGAAAAGCTTCATATGCCTAATTAAAAAAACAAAAGAAGTGGTATTGAAAGTTATTTGTAAAACATCACTCAATAATATCTTCATTATCTGTAACAGCAAGTTACAGATCCCCATATACAATACATTTAGTTGCCGCACACAATTCAACTCTGTTTAAGAAGCACTACATATTTGTAAAGTATTTGTGTTATCCCAAATATATATATACACAAAATTCAATGAATTAAAACTAAGACACTCAAAAAGACTAGGACCAAATTGTCTTGCTGAAAGTTATGTAATGAAATGCTGCTTCCATAAACCAGAGCTCAATAGATGTACGTACTGTACTTTGCACTGTTGATGTGTGTAGAGAAATTTCCAACGTAATTTTGTGCCAATACATAATTTATTGTTTCAAAAGTGAGGAATGTTAAGGGTGCTAAAAAACCTAATTCATATTAGTACAATGCAATGTATAATATATATATATATATATATATATATATATATATATACTATAAATATATATATATTATATATATATATATATATATCTATATATATATATATATATATATATCTATATATATATATATATATATATATATATATATATATAGTCAAAGAAATTCTGCAATTTGTTCTCCTCTGCAAACCCCTTAAGTGTCTAGGGATGCTGAGAGTCTATACGGTGTACATAACTCTAACTCCATCAGAATCCGGTGTATAAATGTTAATTCCTATTGCAGCCATAGAAAACATTACATACTGTGACTAATACTTACTGTTTGGATGCCATATATCTGTGATGAACTTCATTTTAGGTGGCCGGAGGGGATACTCTCTTGGAAATATTAGATGTGCTTTAAAAAAACCTCCTTCACTGCAAAATAAAGAGAACCATTTATGAATCCCTATGACCCAGGAAGCATAAAGACACATCCCTAGATGGCCAAGAACTTCAAAATAATCTTGAAATCAAACCTGACTGTAAGGAAGGCTTATTAAACGAATATTTTTTTTCTGACCTGAAAACGGTCAAGTTTGTTTGATCTGATTAAAAGTTCACAATGCTAAACAAAAACAGTTTGCATCATATTAAAATAATAATTGACTCGTTTGATAACCTAACCCCCTACTTGAACAAGGTACTGGGATGATGACATGCAAGATGGTACAATTTCTTGATAAGACTCTTAAAGGCCAAATACTGGGACCTATGAGGTTATTCAGTGCTGAAACAGAAATTGACAGTACATACAAGTTTGAAAGGTGTAACAGGATGAAAACCTTTCAGTTGCACTATGAATTGTTAGATATTGGAAAGTAAGATGGAAGAAAGAGAATATGAAAGGAGGTACAGTAAAAAGAATGAAAGGGATTGCACCTAAGAGCTGAAAACATACTCCACAGAACCTTGAGTAATGCCTACAGTGCACCGCCTAAGGTGCAATGACAGCACTGCCTTCTATGAGGACTGTCACAGTGAGCAATAGTGAACAAAAAATAATAATGATAAATAAAAGTCTGACACAGAGCACAAAGCCTCAGTGAGCAGTGAAAAATCTTAACACAAAAACAGCACATAGATATAAATAAAAGGTACGTATAAAAAAAAACACAGTAACAGCTTAATGCTATAAACTTCTATGAAATGTGGAACCAAATTCCTTAGTATATCATACTAACATCCCTGCTCATTGGCACATGCACCTCATCAATAAGATAAATCGCTTACTATAATGTTTCAGGTGGGCCTATGATGAGAACTTCCCATTTGAAGATATCATTGTCATCAATAAGACCTGCGGAAAAACCTTCTACTGGATTCTTGTTTAACTCTGGAATAAAAGAAAAATAATTTAGCAAAGATGAATACAGTACTGTATAAAAATCACTACAATTTGTGCACAGCATTTATCACTTTTATGGAAAGAACAGGTTAAACAGTGCTGATGTACAATGCCTGGGGAAAGACAGCTATCATTCATATATACTTGCCTTACTTGTACACTACTGCTGTACAGCAATCATCACTGGACCTTTCATACAGGTCAATATAAGCAAGTTCTCTTAGCATATACAGTCAACCCTTGGATTTCATAGGCCCTGGTTTTAGTACAATTTATGTAGACTTTTTCCAACAAATTTTTGACTCTGGTTTCGTACATTTCCTTGGAATTCATACACCCAGAAAAACTCCTTCCAGAGCCCACCTCATGACTAGGCCCTGTACTGAGTGCCCAAACAAAGTATCTCATATTCTCTCGTGAACCATTCTGCTTTTGTGTTCATTGCTTTTTTGTGGTTTTTTATTTGAATGCTACTGCTAAATAAGTCATAAAAAAGCCAAAGAAAGTTCCAAGTGCCAGCCCTTCTGTAAAAAAAAAAAGCGATAAACAAAAAAGAATTTAAGAAATAACTCGTAGCAAAGTGTTGGAGGTGATGATTTGTGTAAAGGCAAGGATGTTTGTTACAGGCTGTTCTCGGTAAGAAAATGCCTAAAAGAAGTGCTGCTGTTAGCGAATTCAAGTCCATCAGAGGCTGGTTTGAAAACTTAAAACAGCAAGCAAACAGGCAAACATAATGTGCCTACTTCAGTGATTAAGGACATGTTTGCAAGTAGGATGAATTACCATCCCAACAAAGATGTTTGTAATACATGTCTCTAGCATGTTTAATGACAATGCCTTGATTCATTTTAGGCAAATTTTAAAGAGATGCCACAAAACAAATCTCTCTAGACAGACTTCTTGTGTGACAGGGGCCCAGTAGCTCTCAAGCTGGTCCTAGTGCTAGAAAAAAATGAAGGGGAGAAGTAACCCCAGTTAATGCCAATAAAAAACAATGAGAAGTAATCCCAGTTAATGCCAATTAAAAACAATGAGAAGTAACCCCAGATAGGTCCTTGATACCTGAAGTCCTTATGAAGGGGGGATTCACCTTCCAAACAAAACCTAACCCCTCCTCCTTCCTCTCCCCTACTCTCCATCTTTCATACATTAACATGCGTCCCCCATAAAGGTGAGTGATGTAAAATATTTATTTATCCACTTCATTAGTCATTTATATTTATTTCTAATTCTTTTCTGTATGTGAAACTGTTGATTCTCAATATTTTTTTGTTTTTATATATTTTTGGGTGTCTGGAATGCATTAATTGGATGGATTTACATTATTCTTTATGAGAATTAGTGTTTCAGATTTTGTACGTTTTGGACTTTGTGAGATGTTCTGGAACAGATTACGTACAAAAACTGAGGTTCCACTGTGTCAACATGCATTACATTTCTCTCCTCCCATCAGGCCTCTACAGTACTATTCAACTCTTCACCATCACAGCAGAAACTAACACTTTGGACAAGATTTCCTGTACATTCTTGTAGAATGTTACTAAGTATAGAGAAGTGAAAGGTAGCTACTATCAATTACATTAATTTGCCGATGAACATTACAATAAATTTTAGAGACTTTGGTTTAAGGTACTGAACAATTACCCCATAGAACGCTACTACTTGGAGTTTGCTTTGAATAGAAAACTAGACCCTATCCACTTCTCCTTAGCAGTCAGTATCAGCAGAAGCTAGATACAAAAGGTGAACCTTATAACAAGGAGCATAATTGTTGGTAAGTGGGTGGAATCTCCCATTCACAAGCTGTAAAGCCAGCATTTTTCCTTCAGCATTAGATACTAAATGGGGTGGTTGCAGTGGCATTATGATAAAAGACTCTGGTTTGTATACCAAGGAAAAATGTTATTTTCATGATAAAATAAATTTTTGAACATACTCACCTGGTAGTTATATATATAGCTTACGTCCCAGACGTCACGGCAGAATTCAAAACTCGCGGCAATCGCCGATTGGGTAGTCAGGTGCACCACCTGTGCGCCCTCTACCCAGGTACGTAGAACCGTTCCAACTGTTCCTCAGATCTTCCATGCCCATAGTCTCTAGAGGGGAGGAGGGTGGGAATTTAATTATATATAACTACCAGGTGAGTATGTTCAAAAATTTATTTTATCATGAAAATAACATTTTCAAACATCTAACTCACCTGATAGTTATATATATAGCTGATTAACACCTTTGGTGGAGGGTCAGAGACAGCTATCATCATTGGAATTGACGTAAGAGTTCAATAAAAAAACAAACTTACGGGTTTGTACCTGTTAAGGAAGCTGACTTCAATGATATCCTGACTCATTATGTCTGCTTTCCTTATGAGATCCAGCGATCCACCCAGGGGGCTGAAGACCTCTTGGAGACTGTCAACCGGTCAAACCTCTATGTGACTAGACTCCCTACAATACCTTTGTTCCGGGCGCTACCAAGGAACAAGTTGATCACCTGACTAAGGATCAATGATTGTGGGAGACTGCGTCCAGTCTCCACAAACAACCATAAAATTCAATAGTTCCAAGGTAAGAAAAAGGGTATTGGCTTATGGGATTTCAGGGGTAGTCCCCTGTCATACAGAGTTTGCACTTGCCCCAGATAGTGCGACGCAAACACTGATTTGTTTCTCCAAAAGGTTGCGTTCAGGATATTTTGAAGGGATCTATTCTGTTTAAAAGCTACAGAGGTTGCTCAGTGCGAACCTCATGAGTCTTCACTTTTCAGTAGCTTGAGATCCGCTGCATTAAATGCTGAATGTGTGTCCTTGATTAAATGTCTTATAAAAAAGGATAGAGCATTCTTTGACACTTGCAGAGAGGGCCTTCTGACAGAACACCAAAGCCCCTCTGAATTGCCACGTAATTACTTCGTTCTTTCCAGGTAATGCTTCAGGGCTCTTACCGGATAAAGAACTCTCTTTACTTCCTTACCTGTGAGATCCGACAGGTTTGTAATCTCGAACGATTTGGGCCAGGCTGAGAAGGGCGTTCGTTCTTTGCTAGAAATCCCAGTTGTAGAGGGCAGAATAGTATTGCCCTGTCTGAAAACCTACAGCTTTGCTGAAGGCATGGATTTCACTGACTCTTTTCGCTGTCGCTAGACTAACCAAGAAGAGAGTTTTCAAGGTGAGGTCCCCAAACGATGTTTCCTGTAAAGGCTTGAACCTATCACTCATGATAAACTTCAGGACTTCGTCCAGATTCCATGCTGGAGGTGACTGTAGTTTTGCTTTAGTAGTGTCGAAAGATCTGAGAAGGTCTTGGAGATCTTTATATTCAGACACATTTAAGTTTCTGTAATTGAAAACATCTGCGAACATGGTTATGCATCGCTTAATGGTCGAGGTTGTAACGTTACGACTTTTCTTAAAGTCTGTAGCGAAGAGTCTCTCATTCTCCTATCCTATTGCAGCGAAGATTCTTCTTGGCAATGGACAGGACATAAGATAGCGACACTCCATGGGGGTGTCCATGGTATGGATACTGGGACAATTTATTAGGATTAAGTCATGATTGTTCTGGAACAACCTACTAAGTCCACAGCGTATACCGTTAACTGACTCGGGCGCTCTGACAGCTGCCTACTGACTGCGTGGTGAGGCAAGTTGTCTAAGCTTCCGAGAAAGTCACGTGATCTTTGCCTTTTAAAGGGTTATGCCGAGAAACCATACAAATTGTCTATTTGTTTGTCACTGATGCTGGACGGAGAGGTGGTGAATCTCTTAACGAGGTGATGATTCTCTTGAGGCATGTGCCCAATAGGCGAAAGTCAATTGCCTTCTAAAGACCGAGGTCTTTAATAGTAAAATATACTCCTAGTAGTTGAATCTCAGCTAAGAAGAAACCACACTATGTTGAATTAAAGACGAAGGTGGAAAGTGAATGCAACCTACGTCTTCACAGCCAAATCGAGAGAAGGATTCTCAAGATTCTGAACCTGTGTTTACAAGACTGAAAACGCTAACAGCTATTTCATTGCTGTAAGGGGTAGTTGCAATGAAAACGAGGCGATTTCCAGTAATGAAAAAACACAGGGAAGTACTACTTCTCGTGGGTTGATCCTATGGAAGTAGAGCTGGTAGGTCGGGGAGCAGGCTGTGTCTTCCGTATATATCTGACAATTCGGGGTGAACAATGAACAATTGCACCACTCCGAATACGAGATATTTTGAAGACAAACTGAGATGTCTGAAGAAAACATTCCTCATTCTCGCAATGCGATGCAGCGGGAGACTAGTAAAGACTTCTGTTACCGTGTGGTAAATATTAATCCGAGACCTAAGCCCGATATTGTTGGACAGAGAAAAGGTTCGGTAGTCAATGATTGTAGGGGAGAGACCCCATGCATCTCTGAGAGCCATCTGGTACTGGGTTGTCTTCTGCTGTTCTGCAGTCCCCTACCCTACTCCGTGAGCTCTTGCTCCCTCGCTATCCTGAGTTGTCAGGTAATCCATTCTTTGAAGGAATGCGTTCAGCTAGAATAATCGAGCATTAAAAAATAGGTCTATTATGCTCGAGTAATTATATTTAAATGAAACGGATTTCGGTAAATACAAAAAACTGAAGTGGTGTTGTCGTGACCATACCACAATTATCTTAAAAATCGAAACTGGTAACTCCTGGGATGGAGACTGTCCCGAGTTGCAGTTCCATTAGGATATTAATCGCGCTGTCACAAACCGTAGAATTAACTACGGTAAGTGACTACTCCTCGGACAATTCAACTTCTTAACAGAATCATGTCTCGAGGGTAATATAATATATTTGTAGGTTTCTGTACAAAAATTTCCATCCTAAACTATTCCCTTTGAGGAATGAGAAAAAAGGATTGGAAATCTAAATTCTTCCTTCTCTAGTGAAGAGAGTGAAGGAGAAGTCTTCCCTTAAGGAAAAAACTCAATAGTGAAAACCAGAAAAAACCCTGAAGACGAAACTTCAAGCCAAACTGGATGTTCGCTTCTGTATTCCAGGTTTGGTCATTTACCGAGAGATATTCTTACTTCAGTAGTAGTTGTTATTGCAATCATCAGAAATTCCAGGAATCCGAGCATTCGGGGAGATTCCCGATTATCATAAAAACAATTATCTGGGATTCCCAGTATTAAGTCTTGCGTGGCCTTTTGGGCTAAGGCACAGGAGACCTTATTCAGCAACTCTTGTGCTGAAAGAGGCGTATGAAGGCAGGTCCAATGAATGGGAGTGACCTCATAAGTAATTCGATCTTTAATTAATCCACTCTTGTCTGAAGCCTCTTTTCTTCTTCTAGCCACCGGTCTTGTGTTCCGTCTACTGAAGTATCTTTCTCGAAAGGGCCGAGAAACTCGAGGTAGAGTTATTTTCTTGAGTTCCTATGCTCCAAAAATTGTTGGTAGGACTTTCCTTACTGCTTTTGTCATTAGATCTTGCGAGAAAAGCTGTGCGGAAAGGGGAGCAAACAGCAATTCCACTTTGAGGATTTTCCATTTAAGAGGTAGACGACAAAAACCTTCGTCTCTCCCCTAATACCAAATGCTAGATCTAGATTCTAATCTGGCCAGAGGAAATGAGAAAGCTGTTTTTCCCTGGTCTTTCTTAGAGTCCATCCATTCCTTCATGATTTTCAAGGCTCTTTTCGATGAGCGCGATAATACCATCTTCGTGTAGTCGGATTCTTTAGAAGCTTTCCCTGGAGTGAACTCTGAAGGTGGTGAACGAGGGGCAGCTGGAACAAAACATTCCGGAAAAAGTTCCGCGGAAACTTTTATAAGTCTTTTAAGATCTGCTGAAGGTTGTAGATCTGTTTGATTGTCTTCCTCGGAAACGTCTTGCATCGGATCAAAAGAAGAATGGGGGATGTCTTCATTCCTTTTTTCTGATTTAGACATAACTGATGTAGCAATGTCATGTTTCGTCTGTGCATCCAAAATGAATTGTTGATGTTCTGAAACTTGGAGTCGAGAATGCTGATGTTCGTCTATATGATCCGGACATTTATGAAATTTGATGTCTTGAGGATCAGTCACTTGACACCCCTAGCTTTTGAACCTACTTTCATGACGTCTGTCGTCTTGGCGTCTATCTTCTTTGATGTATTGTCGACGTAAAACCTGATGATCGACATCCTGCATTCCAATTTCTTGATGCCTGGCGTCTTGTCGTCCAGTTCCTTGACGCCTGGCGTCCTGCCTCATGACGCTTGGCGTCCTGGCTTCCAGAATCTTGACGCTTGGCGTCCTGCTTCAAGACGTTTTTCATCCTGGCGTCCTTACTCTTGACGCCTGGCGTCCTGCCTCGAGACGTTTGGCATCCTTGCGTCCAGAAACTTGACGTATGTCGTCCTGGCGTCCAGAAACTTGACGTATGTCGTCCTGGCATTCAGAATCTCGCTGTCTAGCGTCCTGGTGTCCAGGCTCTTGACCTTCCTTATCCTTTGGACGTTTATCAGTAAGAGTAGCAGGTTGATATGACTGCATAAGAGAGGAGAGCTGCTGCTTAAAATCTTGCAGTAGGGAAAACTGCGGAGCTTCTTGCTGCTGGGGACAGACTGGGGAAGCTGCAAAGTCAATCTCTCTCTCTTCATTGTGTTCGTCTAGAGATGAAAAGCCTGAAGAATGCCAATCCGAAGGAGGAGCAGGAGCATGCACTGAAGGCATCCAATCGTCCGATACTTCCTTTCCTCTTACCAATGACGACGGTCGCCTGTGCGACATCTTGCGTCTTAGCTTGGTAGAAGAGCAGGCTTCAGAGTCGAAAGAGAAGCGTTCAGGAGTTGCAGCACGCTTTTCTCGACGCCTGGCTGCTACAAAGACTACATCCTGGCAGTTCTTGACGCTTGGCATCCTGCTCTACTGGGTGTCTGTTTTTTGAAGGGGTCTTGATAAGACTGCATTAAAGAGGAGAGTTTCTGCTTCAAATCTTGAAGTAAGGAAAAACTACGGTCCAGCGATCCACCCAGGGGGCTGAAGACTGAGTTATAGACAGCTTCCTTAAAACTGCGGTCCAGCGATCCACCCAGGGGGCTGAAGACCGATTTGGAGACTGCTTCCTGCTGCTGGGGACAGCTGGGGAAGCCGAAACCTTAATGTCTCTCTCTCCATCTTGTTCAGTTAGAGACAAAACGTCCTGAAGACGAATGTCACAGCGTCGGAGGGGCTGGAGAATGAACTGAAGGCATCCAATCGTCCGATACTTTCTTTCCTTCTATCAAAGACGACGGCCGCCTGTGCGACATCTTGCGTCTTAGTTTGGTAGGAGAGCAAGCATCGGAGTCGAAAGGGGAGCGGTCAGGAGTTGCAACAAGCACCGAAAGTCTCCCTTCGTCCGATACTTCCTTATCCCCTGCCAAATGCGATGGCTGCCTATGCGACATCTTGCGTCTTATATTGGCAGGAGAGCAAGTATCCGAAAACAGAGAAAAAATCCAGAGTTGCAGCCTACATTTCTCGACGCTTGGCGTCTTGGCGTCCAGCCTATGACGCCTAGCGTCCAGCCTCGTCTGAATACTGTGTTGCAGACGACGAATAAAACACTTTAACCTCGCCTTTCCAATGGCGAGGGTGAGCATCCTGGGGATCTTCAACAGGTACGCTCGAGGGGACGGCCGCTCGGGAGCTAAAGCCTCTCGCCTCCCTTCGTCGGTCGACTTTCCTTCTCACAGGGGTTGGTGAGCTTGGAAGAGGTCTAGGACTAGGAGAACGACAGGTCCGAGCGGTCGCACCCTCCACTGCACTTACACTTGCATTGATTTTAACACTGTAACTTGTGATTTTAAGATCTCTCGCATTCGACCATGATTTCTCCCCGTTTCTACGGGGGCCTTTACTAAGGGCTTGAATGGTCGTTATCATGTCCTCTAAAGTTGGACAAACACCTGTATCAGTAGGGGGAATAGGAACTATTACTACAGAAGCAGGATCAACATGATCACTTGAATATTTATAGGAGAGCGAGACCTACTACTCTTCGCTCTCGTGATCTTATTATTATTTTCAAGCTTTCGCACACAACAATAATATCCAGTCATGTTCAGGTTAAAGAAAAAAATTTTTCCTCATATCATCCAACTCACCACTCTTGCCTCTTATGACTATTCTTGTATGATATATATAGAATAAGGATCTATTGAGGTTTAGCAAGCCGAGAATTATATCCTCTCACCCACATTCTTCCTCTCGAAGCAGAGTCAGATATTGTTTGGAAAATGCAAAAGAGAGATCAAGAATAAGCAAGAGTCAAAGCAATAATATTCTGAATCAAACATTCTTATCATCATCATTATTAAGATGATCCACATGTACCCAACAACAAGCGAAAGCCAAAGCCAAAGTGTACTTCCCCAAATAACTGTGAAGAAAACACGGGCCAAGCGAGTGAAATTCCAACGATGTCACCGTAGCGGCGGCAGGGAAGATCTGAGGAACAGTTGGAACGGTTCTACGTACCTGGGTAGAGGGCGCACAGGTGGTGCACCTGACTACCCAATCGGCGATTGCCACGAGTTTTGAATTCTGCCGTGACGTCAGGGACGTAAGCTATATATATAACTACCAGGTGAGTTAGATGTTTGAAAATACAACTTACTTTAGAAATTTATTTGTTCCTAAATAAATACAAACCATCAGCTTTCATGTGAAATCTACCTCCTTCAGTGGGAAGTTGTCTCTCAACTAACAGGCAAGTTGAACCTCCACCAAAAAATGTCATAATGCCAGGCACATTAGTGAGTAGGAAAGGAATTACTTCTCTAACCTCCCAACCAGTCTAGCATGTCAAAGGCAGTGGGACAGCACCCTCAGCCCCAGTGAGATATACCTGATCACACTGAAAGATGTACATATACTCCTCTGAGAACCGAGTAAGACCCTATGAGGGCTGATGAGTTATTAGGTAACTAAGGGTAAATATGACTGAATGGTCAGATTATAGCTTTACTGATGCTGCTGCAGCCTTCTTGAGCGGAGGATGCTTTTCTGTCCAAAAGAAGCCTGAGTGACTAAACATTCTGAGTAGCCGTAAGTCTTGGGGAGGTGTCTGGGAACCTGTGGGCATTGTCTTTTGGGCAAAATTATGTATAGGTGGTCTGACATTTCAGACACCTACCCTCATTACCCCTGCTACCAAAAAGTTACTCCAAATTCCCAAGGATATTCCACAATCACTGGCTTCTAGAGCTTTTGCCTAACCTGTACAACAGTCTACTCTGCCACAAGCTCATTTGATCACAGCACCAAACCAAAAATAAAGTGCGTCCCTGGATACCACCTACTTGCATTTGCTGGTACTTCCTCTTCTTCAAGGCTGAAACTTTGGGAGAAGAAGACTGAACAGGGGACCTCCTTGTAGTCTCTCCAGATACACGAAACACCAGCCTTGGAACCTCAGTAAGCACTAGTTGTAGTGGCAACAGGAATGGATAAGATGCTTTCAAGACTCGCCCTTTTCTCTCACCTTGTGCCTGAATAGGGATGGTGAGGGTCTCTCTGGCACAGATTCTGGATGTACCAGCCTCCATAGAGGCTCATGAACTTTGAGGAGAAATGACAAGAGAGCCAATTGCTTCCTCTGTGGAGGGAGGCAGTTCCTTAAAAGACCCATGGCAAGACTTCTCAGGAGGAGGATTGACAACCTTCTTCAACCAAGAAGCCTTTGAAGAAGAAGGGAAGGCGGCAACAGACGATGATGACAAAGAGACAATAATGAAACCTTATGAGAGCTCTCCTTTGTCAGCTTCTTCAGGATGGTGGTTCAAATCCCTCATTGAAGGGTCAGCAGGCATCACAAGAGCAATCAGGCCCGCTGGGGCAGTAAGAGCAGCAGGAGCAGACCCAGTGCCAGGAGCACTTAGAGGAGGTGACATGTCAGTAGCAGCCATTACCACTAAGGCAGAGGGCTTCATTGAAGTGGTAAGATCACAGAGTGGTAAGATCAGAGAAGGAAAGGCCTCAGTAAAGCCAGGAGGCAGTGCCAAAAGATGGGCAGATGTGCCCATCACACCAAGCAAGTCACATTTGTGGGGTGATGGGCAAAAGTAGGCACACTAGAAAATCTATGCATGGTTACAGAGGTAGTGGTTGAAGTAGTTGCCATGTGCATCACAGGTGGTGGTCTCATGAAGTGACATAAGACCATGAACTGAGGGAGCGCCAGTGAGACCTAAGGAGAGCCAGACTTGCTGAAGGTCTCTAGTTTGTTAGTCCACCATACCTGGAGAAGAAACAATTGTATTAGTGGGAGGGGGGGGGTTGTCTATTTAGCTCTGAGGGAGACATTTCTCCCTCAGAGCAAGAGAAGGCACCCAGAGAGAGGTCGTCCTGGCTGCCACCCCATCACCCTGCTCTTCTTCGTCTGACAAATCAGACAAAGGCAAAGGAGAGTTTTCTCGCAAAAGGAGAATCAGCAAGAAGGGGAAGCTTGCTGGAAGAGAGAAACAAGGAAGAAGGGTCGGCAACCAAGGGCATAGTCAGGGGTGTGTTAACCCTCAGCCCTATGACAGTGCCTTGAAAGCCTTCCTCCAGTACCATTTCCTCCCTTCAAACTTCACCCACTGCTCAGGCGACCAGACACAACAGTTGGCACAAGTAGAATTTCTATCACACTCATGCCCATGTCAATGGGGGCAAAGGGCGTGAGGATCCATATCAACAAAAGACCGGAAATTGCTGCACTTTTTCCCGTCAACTCCTGGGCAAAAATGTCGGGAGAAGGCAGTCTTATCTGATGCGTGGGTTTGCATTATTCAATAATATCACAACCACACATACAAGAAGCAAACAGAAAGATCACACTGGGATGGGATATACATCTCAATGACAGTGTCCGGTAGGGACATGACTCCCGACAACTAGACAGGTACTTAATTGCCTAATCACCTTGTTTCTAAGTTTATCGCCCATTTCCAGGTTTTGTCTCAAGTAATTCCTAATGTAAAGGACCGTCAGCTTACATATTGTTTAGAAACAAACAGGTTTTCATATCCATTTCATGGGGGAGCCAGCCACCATTATTCCGCCACTGCACATCAGTGCACCTTCATTCTCAGAAACAGAATGATCATGAAGAGACCATTTATCTAAAGCTGAAAAACTGACAGTCGAATGTTCAGCAGGCAGTATGTGGTCCAACTATGGGTGCCACTTGGACACTGAATGCTCCGACACTGTGCTCAGATCACTTTGTACGCTCAGACACTGGGCACTCTGGGTGCTCAAGACACGGGCGCTCTGGACGCTCGGAAACTAAACATCGTAGGCGCTTGGAGTCCCGACACTACTTGGAGCTAAGATAAGGAGAGCGCTTTGGTGCCAAATACTGGTGCTCAACAACTGGAAGACCTGCCTCTTCACCAAACTGGGATCCCTGTTCACACTAGGATTCGTATCACTGGCAGACAAAGAATCCTCATCCTTAAGAACACCTTTCCAAAGGCTGTCCGTCGAGAACTGCAGACAGCAGGCGACTCAGAGGGAGCAAAATCCCTACGGACCCCCATGGACCGACAGTAAGCCTCCATCCAGGTTTAGGAGAGTCTGACAGGGACTGGGTTTAGAAAATCCTATGGGGCCAGATAGTCCCTCAATTCATTATACATCCAGTATGATGTCTTTCCAGTGGCTGTCTGTCGACACCTGGGACCGGCAACAGCTCAACGAGGGGGCAACTACCCATGTGTAACCACCCAAATTTCCCTTGGACTTCCAGTATGCCTCCTCCCAGGTGTAAGGGAGTTTGACACAGCATCAGGAGCATCAGGGGATGAGTAGTCACCATCTCCGCTGCACTTCACTTTTACTATTACAAAGTTAACATCTGTCAACCAAGACACATGACTGGCAAAGGTATGGAAAGGAAGCAAGGGAACCAGATGCAGGAGCAAGTGGCAAAGGCTTGTAAAAGAGAACTGGCACCAGTGTATTCACCCCTGGTGATGAGCACATGAGTGGGTGCAGGTGATGCTGGAGACCAAGGTCTTCTAAGGCAGCAAGCTAATACTCGACTAATGCTACTTATTGCTTTAGCACTTCTCAGTTCTTCAGCAAAGGAAGGTGTGAATATTGTAAAAAAAATTATTTAGCAGAGGCTTGCAAGAAACATGTCTGGTAAATAAATCATAATTGCAAAAGTTACAGATCTAATGAAATGACAAAATACCCAAGAATTATTTCCAATGCAATTATCGGTGACTTGCACAAAGCCGAAGGCCTATAAACAAATCATAAAATGCTGAAGTTACATGTCGCAGCATCAGTAAAAATTGGTAAACCATTCTCGGCGTCTCGCCAGAAGCCTATGGTCGGAAATCAATTCATGAATTGGAAAAGTTAATGCCTAATGAGAAGGGGGTAACATACACAATTACTTTATGATGGAATGCCGTAACGTTCGTGAATTACTTTTAAGCAAAAAAGCCTAACACAGACCAATTAATTTTATAATTGAGTTTATAGCCAGAAAACAATTCAAAAATTGACAAAGTTATGGACTAATGAAAGGGCGTAACATACAACAATTTACTTCTATAATGTAAAGTCGTTCTGAGAATTACTTTCAAGTCAAAACTATTATCAGCGCCACCACTGACCTAATTGGTAAAACAACCAGCAGCTCGTTGACGACTTTGAATCTACCGTATGTAAAAAAAAAAAAAAAAAAAAAAAAAAAAAAAAAAAAACCAAAAAAAAAAAAAAAAAAAAAAAAAAAAAAACTCATCCTGAGAGATTTCAGCTAAAGGCTACAATATACACATTCTGATGGCTGACTTAAAGAAGCCTCCATTGGAATCTGGTAAAATAATGAATAAAGCTACCGCCAGACCCAGTGTTGTCACCGCAGATGGCAGGAAACAAATGAACATTGTCTGCAAGGTCATTCCAATAGTATTCTGTTAGTAAGACAGGCTGTCACCTACAAAAACTATAATAAGCGCTACAGGCGAAATTTTGAATCTAAGCTGCTGTTCTTGTAAATACTACATAGAAACTATTAGCAATGTAATTGGTAAAGTACATACTTATATAAATTCCTCTCTTTACAAACATCTGCGCATGTTCTTGATATGGGATGGGAGGAAGCAAGCAACAGAGGTCTAGTGTAAATTGTTACTGTCTGGCAAATGCCATTGCGTACTGTAATATAATGTCCATTCAAAGTCAAAGCTTAGGGACTGTTATAGGTTAACCAAGCATATCCAAGACATGAAACAAAAATGTATAAAAATCACATTATTACTGTAATAAGTTAGACTAGGCCAGTGGTTCTAAACCCAGGAGGAATTTATTTATTTATTTATTTTTTTTTTTGTAGGGGGGAATAGGGGATCATGACCACAGATTGGCACACTCAAACTGAGTCTAGGATCACACAAACCCTAGTGCACATCGGTTGGCATTACTAAGACGTCACACTGGGCTCTCTCTCCACGAACTTGTGTGTTTGTGTTAGCATTTTGTTGCATATTATTTGGAATGCACCTTTTCATGATGACAATTTTGGAAAGGGGGTGGGGGGAGGGGAATGACATTTTGACATATGGTGAAAGGGTGCATGGGCCAAAAAAAGGTCCAGAACCAATGGACTAGGTTATACATTTGTTTGTTTGTATGGTGTTTTTATGTTGCATGGAACCAGTGGTTATTCAGCAACGGGACCAACGGCTTTATGTGACTTCCGAACCACGTCAAGAGTGAACTTCTATCACCAGAAATACACATCTCTCACTCCTCAATGGAATGGCCGAGAATCGAACCTGCGAGCACCGAGGTGAGAAGCAAACACCAAACCAACCACGCCACTGAGGTGCTTAGGTTATGCTTTTAAAATTACCAAAAGCATTAAGGCTACTGCCTCAACTACCAGAAGTCTAGCTAAAGACTACTATGAGATTCAGGGTCTCTGTAACACAGTTTTTTGGACTATGCTCCTTGTCAAAGCATCAGATGTAGCTGAAAGTTGGCATATGTATATTTTACAACCACACACAAATTTTGTCAGCATTATCAATAACCTAAACTCGATAGTTTTAATTTTTAGAGTAAAAATGATCTAGCCGACGCCATGGCCAATGATTACGAGCCAAGAGTCGAAAAACATTCATTACGTAAGCAAGGTAAACAAACACCCTTTGACTCTGAAACCCAAAGACTTTATGAATGGCGGAACGATACATAGATGTGGGTGGGGTATCAGTGCTAGCGTAGTAATACTACTGTAGCAGTAGTGTCGCAACAGTATAGCAGTAATATACATGAATTAAACGTTTAGGCCAACTACTGGGATCCTTGAGGATCATTTAACACTTCTTACAACTACTCGAGAAATTAGTTTTTATAGCCAGAAGTTAAATTTTCTAATCCAACAATGCCCATGGTAGCCTTCAGTGTTATCCTGAATTATAACGAGGCGAAAGTGGGTGGAGCCTCATGAAGTCACCATTCTGACGATAATTACGTATTGGTGAAGGTTTAAAGCCAATATACGGTACCGGCTATTTTTTTTTCAGTAAATAGGTAGATAGCCAATAAATAAAAATTGCTTGACATTGGATATAGCAGTTATCAAAATCAAGCTTGTCTACATGTTTTTGATAATTACCAACTATTCCCTACATCTTGTCAATCTGATTGTGACCTATAAAGTAGACTGTAATTTCTTTGGAAACTTATTTTGGGAGTTAGACTAATAATCGAAGTGTTTTTGTATTTATTAAAATATTTTGTTGGTTTGTTCATTATGACAATTATCAGTGGAGAGGTTCCAGAGTTCATAAAGGTGTACTGCTTTGCTTGTATTTAAATTTGTATGTCATTGTTGCCAGAGGTTTAGCCTTCGTTACGTATAGCCAATCATCCATCGAGAAAGGGAAGAAATGCCGTCATAAGTTACGTAACAAGTGCGTTTGAAACCTTTTCTCTAAGTTGGCCCGTCTTCAAAAAAAGGTCACTTTTACATTATAAGTACCAAATTTATTCAACCTACGTAGTGCAGAATACACTCAAAATTTATGTGTTGATATAATATGTATTCTGAATAAGCGTTATATTTATGAAATGCATAGATAAAAAGTTATTGCGAAAAAACCGTGTTACAGAGGCCCTGAATCTCATATTAAGTCATGCCTTCCTTCCTTGCTTGTTTGTTAAGTTAGTCTGCTTTGCCTAGACGGAACTTGCTCTACCATCACTCAGTGGCACATGCAGCCTAGCCTGAACCAAGTCAAAATAGAATATAGAAGTTGCAACACTGAGACCTTTGTGGTCATTCAGTCCTGAAATGTAATCTCACAGTAAAAAGCCAGTACTAAATGCAAAGTAAAGGGATGCACTTAGGTAATGTCTATACAATGCAATACAGGTGAAATAATTTGAGAAATTTAGAGCTAATGGGATATACACTTCTTTTGTTTATATTTTTTCTTTCATTTTCAAGGGGTTGGTATTAAACAAGATGCAGAGATTAATGTAGAAAAATTAAAGAAAGACAGAAAATATCTCAATAGTCTCACCTGTACTTCATTACATACACCCTTTTCAATATTTAGTTGCAAAATTACATTCATAAACAACACCTTTGCGCAGCCCTCTCCTTTAAAATCATAAAAGTTTGAAAGGCTAATGTAAAGAAGACCTTGCAGATGTGCTATGAATCAAACGTTAGGAGAAGGCTGAATAAAGACAGGAGAATACGAACGGGGAACAGTAAAAGGAACAAAAGGGGTTGTGGCTATGGGGCCGGGAGAACGCTGCAAAGAACCTTCGGTGATGCCTGCAGCGCAAGGAATGGTAATTCTATGCCACAGCTCCACACAAACTATTACCTTGGAAATTGATTTTTCCTATACTTTGTGTTGCTGGTGTAGGATTTGGTCAAGGTCTAGAGATTATAGGGCGGTATTCTGGGGTAGAGGATTAAGCGGCTAGGTGCATGACATCAAAATAACCACAGACAGGCTACTTAACCTTTAGGAAAACTGCCTTTACTTTTTCTTTTTTTTTAATAATCTAAGCTATTTGATAATTAAAGTAATAGTCAGATGAAGGGTCTTCATTCTACTATGTTAAAAGGAATAATCATAAGAGATCAATAGAACATTTTTGCCAAATGACATTCAAATTATAAAAACCTACCTTACTTTCTTCTTTATTTTTTCTATTATTAAATATATATTATTTGTTTAAGGAACATAAGAGTAGGAGTCAGAAAAAAAGCTATATTTTTATATGCTAAATAATCAGGAGGGAGTTCTAAAGAACATTCTAAACAATAATATAAATATATCTCTAGAATTATACACACTTAACATATCTCCATAAAATAACATTTTGCACATATTTTAAGATCATATTATCAGTTATGTCACTAACTTTTTATTCTTATTCACCACTTTTCTGAAACTAATATGTCTATTCAAATCTCAGATTCTAGAAAATGTACAGCAACAAACAAAATATTTTATGACTTCTGAAGTTACTTGGATGTGATTGCTAATTATCTGCTAATTTAATGATCGCTTCTTTTACTGCTGTTAAACATTTCCCCCCCCATGATGAGAATCAACATCTTTTAAAGATTGTGGCACCAATCTATGTGTCCTCTCCCTTTACTACTTTTGCTGGTAAATGTTCAGTTGTAAACTTGTGAGCAATGAAACCCCCCAACATATCACAAACCTTCTTCTTCTATGGCATCTTCCCATGTTTGTTCCTCAACTTCTTGGTCTTTGAAGTCATCACTTTGATCATCCTTATCAAATTCTGATAAGCAAAATAAAATTGCTGATAAACTGAGCTCTTTCTAGAATTTTCTTCGTCTTCAAACAATGCATCTTGCCGGATGTCATATTTTCACTGCTGCAGTTTTCAGCATTGCTCTTTGATCTTACGAGTGGGCTGTCTTTCCCTGAAAGGTGGGCTTTGAGACGATATTTAAATGCAACTGGTGATGGGTGCTGATCGTACGCTCCCAATTGTCTTATGCAACCAAAAAAGGGTTCCAACCCAACCTGGTTTAGTTTGCAATTTAGAATATACGTCATGCCAAGTTTTTATTCTACCGTTTTCAGCAAAAACAAAGGATGGAGCATTTCACTTTTCATCACTTTAATTTCTCTAGTGGTTTTACTCCTGTCTTGCAAGATTTTGTCTTGTGTTTACAGGTTTAGTCTCATAAGCATTCCTTGAAGATTTTCTAACTATTAGCAGTTGAGAATTAAACAAATCAAACCATCTATCAACAAGCCAAATGAAATAGCATGTAATATTCCAGTCCTTATCTTTAAATTTCCATGGTTGCCACAGTGATCCATAGATTTATAGGTACATTTGGACAACAGTTGCACGGCAAGCTTAGTTCTCATTCGTTGCATACCTATAACAACATTCATGGGTAGATCTAGGGTACTATTCCACGGCGACCTAGACTCCGGCAGTTGCGATTTTATATGCAGTTTTACCCCCTGAACAAGAATTTTAATAAATATTTATTTGGACAACTGTAATTAACCACCCAGGGGTCAGTACTAAACACGGTGAAATACATTGGAAGCCCCAATCCCTGGTGGATGTCGTATCCGTGGTTACGTTCCTTGCAGTCCGTGCGAAACTATTTTGTAGAATTACCCTAACCTAACCTACCCTAGAAGGGCCCCATGGAAAGAAACTCCACTTTTTCACCAAAAGCTACCCTTAACAATGCCCACGCACGATAGTGCTAGTATCCCAGGATGGGATACACATTCCGAGGTTAATTCCAAGTTAATTACAGTTGACCAACAAAAAATATGTAATGGTAATTCTTAATAAGCAACCCAAATTCTATTGAAAACTTCAATTTCCGGTAATAATACAGAATACCTAGTTCCGCACGGACTGCAAGGAACGTAACCGCAGATACGACATCCACTAGGGATTAGGGCTTCCAATGTATTTCGCCGTGTTTAGTACTGGCCCCTGGGGGTTAATTACAGTCGTCCAAATAAATATTACTTAAAATTCTTGTTGAGGATGTAAACCTGCATAGAAAAACCGCAACCGCCATAGTCTAGGCTGCTGCGGAATGGTGCCCTGGATCTACCCAATTTCCAAAGAAATGGCTAGGTACCAAAGTAGTATAATTACTTAGATCTACCATTATTACCTATTTATTAGAACCTTTTGAAGAGATCTTCTGCAGCTTAAAACACATGATAAAAGGTTCCCCCTAATGAGGGACAAAGGTTAAAGGGGGGGCCCCCCTCCAACCACCACCCCAGGACAGTTCCCTACGTAACCCACACCCTTTAGCCAGTGACCCACAAGGACCCAAGACGGGAAATTCCAAAGACCTTCCAATCTATACTTGGTATACAACGAACTTTCCCCGTCTCCGCTTCTTCCCGACTAAAAAACTATATCACAGGTAAAACATGGGGGCAAGAAACCCGAGGATAAAGAGGGGAACGAAAGAAAGGGAACGGATAATCAAGAGAAAAACCTGACATGACCCTGACCACATAAAGAAAAACGAGGCTAAGGCATTCGAAGACTACAAAGGGCATGATCGAACCTAATTGCTCAGAGGCCTTCGTAATTAAAAGTGCACCCCAGAAGCTGTCCAATGGGTGGATATGTTGTGGATAAGTAGAGTAAATGAAGCCCCATGCTTTGTTTCTTTACCTTAGTGCCTCTCTCTCACACACACACTCTCTCTCTCTCTCTCACGCAACCATCCATCGTCTGTCTCTCTGCCTTGAAGGACATAGCCTGGTGCAAATATCGGCCTCAGGAGGCCTTATCTCTCCCCAAAGCCCTATTTTTCGGGGACAACAAGACGGGTACATTACCTGCTAGCTGTTTCCGAAGTAACAAAGCGCTCTGTGGTTCTCCCATTTTGGAAATTTATCAAAAATACCCGGAGCAAATATCGGCGGTGTGCGTAATTTCACTGTAGTTGGCAGCACACACAGCGCATGCGCAACTCGCACTCGCTAAAACAATACACAAAAATATGAATACAATGGAATACATGAAATGTGCTTTTCGTTGTAGCGTTTTCGGGGGTCTTACGAAAAAGAAAGGACTTTGCAAATTGATCTGCAATATGGAAAGCCAAAATATGCAAGATTGAGGCTTGAGAAACAGGTATTCCGTATCGAATACGATTTCCAAAAGATGTTACTGGAAATCGACAGTCATGCTATATAATAATCAACTCGTTCTTTTATTTACATATTATTTCAGCGTGATTATTCTACACATGGTATTTCTGAGAACTTTTTATACAGTTTTTTTTCGAGAGATTTGGACAAATACAGGTCAGAGAGGTAAAAGAAAGCGTGCTTGCACTGTTGAGTGTTATGCTGTACTCGGACCCTCATGCCATGAATATTAAACAAAAGACTCCTCTATATTCTCAGTAAATTGTAGATTTTGCCAAAAATATGGGATTGCTGTATCTAATGCACAGAATCGATTACGTAAGACTGCATAAAACAAAAGTCCAAAAAATTCTCGAAAACGCTCCGTTCTCACTGCATCGACATAGTTCAGGGGAGTGCGACATAATTATGGAAACATGCTTATTGAAGTATTTATAAGGTTTTAAAAATGCATACACATGATAGGGAAAAACATTTTGAAAGGATATTTGCCGACTGCTTGGTCGTTTTCATGGAAACTCATCAGTAGCAGGCGTTGCGCATCGCGAGCGTCAGCTCAGCAGAGAGACGTTGTTGTTTACTATTATGGCGACCAAGACCCGCGAAGTGTGTTCATTTTAACGCAAAGTTTTCATTCCTTTTTCGTCGTAGTTGAAAGAAGTAGAGAGCATTGGAAGTGAAGGCGCGACCTGTGCACGGGGCTGTGACTTCTCCAGCGGGAAATACTTCGTAATTCAGGGGATATTTGTGTCTGTAGCCCTTGGCGCCACTGGCCTCCTCCTCCACCTCCTTCGTTCGGGGCCTGAGTCTCTCCTCTCCCTCTCTCTTTCTCTCCTTCCTCCGACGGTACATTGAGGACCTTGTTACTGTCGTCCGCGATGCCCAAGAAGGACCAGTTCTCCGTGGGCGACCGCGTCTTCGCCAAGGTCAAAGGGTATCCGCACTGGCCGGCAAGGGTAAGTCTTTTGCGAGGACCTGTTGTTGTTCAGTGGCATTGTTGTTGCATGGGTATCATCGGCCTTTTAGGCTTTTTATTTTTTAACCTTGTGTTGTTTGTTGTTGATCTGTCAAGAACGTGTTAACTGTTGTTTCATACTCTCTCTCTCTCTCTCTCTGTAATAACGTTTCGAGCCGAGTGATCATGTCTCATTTTTTCATGTTTTATTGTTGCTTGTTTACCGTCGCCTAAGATCAGTTTGATTTGATGTTGATCGCTTAGAAGTGCCGTCAGTGCACCTTGTGTCGTGCACTGTAGGCGGCTAGTTTACAGTTTAGTTGGCGCCAGGCCGCGTAACACCATTTACTGGCCCATAATCCCTCCGCCAAGGTAAGTAGTTCCGGGACACGACCCTGCCCGACCCTGCCAATGCTCTGTCTCGGTCTTTTTCCAATTTATCAGGATGTCGACGGCCGCGTCGTCCACCTTGCATCCCGCACACGTGCAATTTGCCGCCGCCAATCCTGTGACAATACTCGATCTGGCAGTTTTATGCAGTGACGAAAGATCATTGGCGGTGTTTTTGATGAAAAGTGGCCTCCTAGGTGACTTTAGTGGTGTTTGTGGCCAGTGCAAAGAAGGCACTGTTGTTCTTATAAAAAAAGGTGACAGTTTCCAGTGGAGGTGTAATGCAAGACGTTGTCGGAAACACACTTCTATTCGGACTGGCTCATTCTTCTCTGGCTCCCATCTGTCCTTTGGCACTATTTTAATCCTAATTCACGGTTGGCTTCACGATGCTCCCCAGAAGTATATGCAGACGACTTTGAAAATCGGGTCACCCAATACCATAGTAGACTGGTACAGTTTCTGCCGGGACATTTGTATAGACATTTTGGTGCAGGACAACCGGAAAATTGGTGGGCCAGGACACGTCGTGGAAATTGACGAGTGCAAATTCGGCAAGAAAAAATTTAACAAGGGTAAACATGTCGAGGGTAGTTGGGTTCTTGGCGGGATTGACCGCGAAACAAAGGACACGTTTTTTCAGGTTGTTCCCGACAGATCTACAGAAACAATTCTTCCAATTTTAATAGAAAACATACATCCAGAATCTATTATAATTACAGATTGTTGGAAATCATACCACACTTCAAGTCAACATTTCCAAACACACCATAACATTAATCACTCATTACATTTTGTTAATCCAGACGATAAAAACATACACACGAACGCAGTAGAATCTACATGGCGGGAGTTGAGAGGTAATGTTTTACCTAGAAATGGGACCGTAAAAACCATGTATAATTCCTATTTCTCAATGTATTGTGTTAAGAAACGTTACCTTACAAAAGTTGATTGCCCTTTCAAAGCCTTTCTTGAATTAATTAAACGTACATATCCGTTAAGAAGAGTAGACTCGACACCAACCAAAATGCTGTCTAATTTCGCTGAAATCCCACAATCCCGAGACTTCGCCGTACAAACAGAATCGTCATCTCCACCTGTCCCTGTTCCACAAATTCCAGTTGTCCAGTCCAAGCCCAAAAGAAAAGAAGAATCGAGTTTCCCGAAGTCTCCAATGATTCCGATTTCTAATAAGGTTTACATTTTTTCTGGGGGGACACAAGGGCTGCGCGCGAATTTGGCGCCTCCCAATAATAAGGTATGTTAATAGATGTATATGTAGGATAAGGTAAATGTTCCTTGGTTAAGGGTGAAACCGAGTAGGTAGGGTAAACAACCGCAGTTGATCCATCGTCATCGCGTGGCTCGGCGTTATTCACTCAATATTTAATTGGTGAAGCAAGAATACAATTACATCTTTAGCATACCATTCGAAAGATTGAAGTTTCGTCAACATAATGTGATATATGAAAGCCCCATACGAACTAAAATAAGCATGTGAGCTCTGTAAAATATGTTTTCAAGGCAGTTTTGAAATCCAATATGGCGGCAACCAAGTGACTTGCAGTTCATAACCACAGACAATCCACCATCTTTCCCTGCCTTCCCAGCACTCATTTGAACAATGTTAGTGTATATATGTAACTTTTATTGATCTTACTCAAGATTGCAGTTGTAATCAGCATAATAAAACAACATTTTGTTGCCTATATTAGTGAAAGTATGAAACTTCTTATTCCCGGGGTCATGGTTTAAACAAATTCATTTCTACATTGTAATCGATGGTTTTATCCTTACTGCCATCACAACTGAAACTCTGCAGTGCTTATTTGTTTGTTATATATTATACACGTTTTGGTCTTAAATTAATTCACTCCAAATTACACTTGAACTACGTTGCTGTTCCTGGTTTCTGAGAGCTCACTCCACAAACACAGTTACGGGCAGCAAACGAGTACGCAGTTTATGAGGTGCAAAGCTTTATGCCCTTAATTGTTTACTTTACTCATTTAGTTTAACTTTACTTTCTTACTTCAAAATGTTTATTTAATTCATGTCTATTATCCCTTTTTTGCAACCAAATTACCCTGAAAAATTACAGATACGTATTTCTAAAGTAGATGCAATCCAATGTTTCTAACCTTGTCGTACAGAGCAGACGATGGATTAGTGAATTATAACTGTATGCCAGAAATAAATGTACCCTTTATTGTTTGCATGCTAAGAATGGCAAAATCATTGTTGCCACATTAGTGGAGCTTCACACATACTCTGATGCATTATTATAAACTGTTTCCATGAATTCTAGTTGTCATAATAATGCAATAATGATAAAATTGCTTTAGTATTTGTGTAAATACTTCAAAATATATAGGCTAATTTCACCTATTTCCACGTTTTGTGTAAGTCACATACCCAGTTTGGAGGGTGAGCACATACCAATTGGCAACAGTGAATTCCATGTGAAATAAAATGCATGATGAAATGTTAATTATAATTCAAGCAACATATCATTATGAATCAAAATTCATAAATTTTCATATATTATATATATATATATATATATATATATATATATATATATATATAAAATATATATATATATTTAATTTATATATTTATATTTATATATATATATATATATATATATATATATATATTCTACTTATATATGATGAAATGGAGAGCAATCTCCTGTTGCAACAGCAATTACTAAATCCCTTAATATTATCATTAAGGTCAATGTAATATTTTCTTTAAAATGTTATTTCTATAAGAGACTATTTCCCATGCTTATCTCATTTATGATTTCTAAACCATTATTATTATCTTCTCACTCTTTTTCAAGGGGGCTATGTGCCCAGGCACTCTGTGGCCATGACACCGAGGGTATAGAGAAATAAGTATATATATATATAAATACAGTGCCTACTTTGGGTTTCAGAGGTAGTGCAAGCACGTTTTTGGGCAATAACTCTGTAACGAACACTTGTATCAGAATGAGATTTTGCTATAGTGTATTACACCCAGTGCCGTAATATATAAGGGTATTGTGAATCACTAATTGTAAAGAAAAAAGACACTTGTCCCTGTACCAGGAGGCAAAAACTCCTTTAGCCAGATATGGATATGAACACAACAGTAAAAAGCTATGCCTACCTTCTCCCCCCATCTCCACTGCCACCCCTGTCCTTCTTCCTTCCCTCACCTTCCCTTCTCTCTCTCTGAAAGTT
Organism: Macrobrachium nipponense; assembly: GCF_015104395.2. Lineage (NCBI taxonomy): Eukaryota > Metazoa > Arthropoda > Malacostraca > Decapoda > Palaemonidae > Macrobrachium > Macrobrachium nipponense. The sequence goes on along the minus strand of NC_087224.1, from coordinate 17,716,612 downwards.
GTTTCAGTTTAAACTTATTTTGTATGATTTTTCTATCTATCTATCTAATAATATACATCGTTACATATAGGTATCTAATGATCCAGTTGGTTGTTTGATTCCAGTTGACTGATTTATTTATGCACTGATTCTCTCTCTCTCTCTCTCTCTCTCTCTCTCTCTCTCTCTCTCTCTCTCCTCTCTCTCTCTCTCTCTCTCTCTCCTCTCTCTTCTCTCCTCTCTCTCTCTCTCTCCTCCTGTAGTGGTGCCTACCTGTAAATGGTTATTAGAGTGAGAGATATGTGAATGTAGGGTGAAGCAGCTAAACGATAGACACTATTGACACTATGATTTATGGTAAAGCGACTGTTATATGTGCATTACTATAATCAAGGGTTTAACTCTAATGATGTCCGGTAGAAAGGCTCAATTTTATTTGTAACACTCAAAAGTAACTATAAACAGTTTACCTATTTCAAAAAAACCAAATCTGAAGGCAAAATGGCGACTTTTTCTTGCTAAAGAAGTTGAAAAGTTGCGTGACACGATTTTCTGCAACCATGCCGACAGTTAAGTTCCGTGGTGCCTTATCTTCTTCACCTTCGTAATACAAGTACTACTATATTGCTGATACTCTAAGTCCACATGAGGATTACGAAGAAGGTAACCAACCACAAGTATAACAGTTGCTTTACCATAAATCATAGTGTCTATCGTTTTACTGCTCCACCATACATACATTCAGATATCTCTCTCCAATAACCATTCACAGTAGGCACCACTACCACAGAGAGAGAGAGATGAGTGGATCAGTTTATAAATATATCAGTCAATAAGCAGGTAACAACCGAGTGAATCGTTAGATATATCCACCAATGTTTAAACTGAAGTAACTTTCAGAGAGAGAGAGAGAGAGAGATGAGCGGATCAATGCATAAATAAATCAGTCAACTGGCAGGTAACAACCGACTGGATCACTAGATATTACAATGTATTAGATAGATAGATAGATAGATAGAAAAATCATAGAAAATACGTTTAAACTGAAGCAACTTTCAGAGAGAGAGAGAGAGAGAGAGAGAGTTTCTGGATAATGGAGTTTTGTCTCTTGGTACAAGGACAAGTGTCGCTATTCTCTGCGATTAGTGATTCGCGATACCCTTATAAATTACGGTACTGGGTGTAATACACTAGCAAAATCTTGTTCTGATACGAGAAATATTGCCAAAAAACGTGCTTGCACTGTCTTTGAAACCAATAGTAGGTATATATGCTGCTTTGTTGTCAATCAAGTTTTTTGTAATCAAGTATTTTTTTACAAGCTAGCTACTGTATAAATTTGCATTTTTCTCAATCAAAACATATGCTCCTCAATGCTAACTTTCCTCTTTTAACGACTTTCTGGTCATTGCAAATTTGGCCCCATTAATTTCTTATGGTGTGAAAACAGACAAGAGGCCCAGGGAGCGAAATTGATTGCGTCACACTACGGCGGTAATCCGGCAGTAAAACTTCTTCATACGTATATCCAAAAAGTAAATAAAGATATATGATGTGCGTATTAAGATTATAACATTTACATGAATAGCTGATAACAATCTGCATGAATAACTGGTAAACAGTTCTGCAAGAAAGTCGAGTATTGCAATTCATTTACAATTGGTACGAAAGTCAAGATGTCGTGACGTCATAATACATGACTTTAAAAATCGTTCCAATTCCGAAAAATAATTACCTAAATTTGAGTCAGGAATCGAGTTACTTTTTCAAAAACAAATATTTTCAAATTAATCATCATGAATATGTACAATATTGATGTTTTACTATTTAAATAATTATCTAGTGCACGCTTCATCGTCGTCTTCTACCAAAAACGTAGTTGTCCAATACGTAATACAAACCATCGGTCCTTTAACAATAGAAATGTAACTTAGCGTCAGCTGGAACCGGTCGTAAGCTTCGAACAAGGGGGTTCGGTAGTTAACTGCTTGTCCGATAGTCGGCGGTCCGTGCGACTGAGAGGAGAGGAGTCACTTTACTTTCAGCCGCGCTGGGTGATAGACATGTTGTTCGCCGCGCTGGGTGATAGACATGTTGTTCATTTTGTGAAGATATTACTTTCTCTTTTACCAGTGTGCTTGTTATTTTATTTTTTTGTGTATTTTATTTTTTTGTGTATTTTCTCATGGAAATGGATTCCCGCGAGCCGGAAAGACCCCCTCGCCCCCCCGTCAGCCGCAGCTTGTGCCCTGGTGTGGAGGGCCGTAAGTGTGGGAACTTTCGAGCCCTTTTCGAGGTAGATCCTCATGAGTTATGTGCTCGGTGCCAAGGGCGTGAATGCTCTCGTGCCGAGCCCTGTGATTTATGTATTGTTTGGTCGGAGGAGCAGTGGGAGCGTTATGAAGGAAGGAAGAAACCGCGTAAGCTGGCCAGTGAGTCATCGGAGGGATCTCCAGTTACTCCCTTGGTTATGGACACGTCTTCTTCTTTTCTCCCTCCATCTCAGCTCCCGCGTATGGCTCCTTCCCTTTGGAGGGGGGGGGGTCTCACTCCTTTTCTTCCCTCGATCAGTCGAGTGTGGAGGAGGGGGCGAGGTACCCCGATGTGCAGTTTCTGTGCTGAATGACCCTATCTTAGGTCCCAGCACCTACCTTTGAATCCTAATATTCAATCAATCTACTATTTAGTATTGTACTAGGCTTGGCTGTGTGGGTAGTTTTCCCTTTATTTTGTTATTGTATTAAATTAAAGATGAAATTAACTAGGTACTAGGGTAAATTACTGGCCCTTGACATGTTGGCACACAGAGAAACACTATTTCATTTGATATTTAATTGATGAAACCAATTAAATCTTTAAGCATAAGGGGAAACACTGCCTTGGATCCATCGTACTCAGGTGGATCAGCCTTATTCACTTGATATTTAATTGATGAAATAAGAATACAATTACATCTTTAAGCCTACCATTCAAAAGATTGAAGTTTCGTCAACGTAAAATGATATTGGAAAGTGCCATACAAACTAAAATAAACGTGAGGTCTTCGTAAAGTATGTATTAATAAACATTACCTTAATATAATTTATCTAGCCCTAAATCCCCAAAAACCGCACCAAAATTTACCACATTGGCAACCCTGTTACCTCCTATTCTGTCCGCCAGTTGGCAACACTGTCGTTGACAGATACAAAAACCTTCCCTCAAATCAGTTGTTAACGAGCGCCCGTGTTGTTTACATCACGGCCGCTCTTTATAAATATCCTTAAACATTTTTGTGCCTTTAAAGCTTTCATTATTTGTTAAATGAGACTTTATGTGAATTACCACTCACGCATTACATCACGAAATAGTGAATTAACTTTGATTTCTGTTGTGGTTCTTATCTTAAATTACGAACTTTTGCGCGACCCGGAACTACTGACCTGTCCAATTCTACAATGGATTGCCAAGAAATTACGATGCTTCCTTCTGCCAGCAACATCAGGAACTGCCCGGTTTGTGGGACAAGGATGAGTAGCAGGGAGTATGAACCCCATGACATTTGTAGCTCTTGTCGTGTACAGGTTTGTGACTTGACTTCTCGTTGTGACGTATGTAAGCCCTGGTCTGACGAGGATATGACTGCTTATATGAAACGCCAAACAATCTTGCAGCGTAAAAGATCGGTTAAGGAGAAAAAGAAATCGATTGCTAGAACTGTATCTAACGAATTCTTTGACTTGGGCGCTCATGGTTCTGGCTCTTCGGTTTCGGTATCGTACGACTCCGATTCCGAATTAATTGATGCTTTGCCCCTGTACAACCGGTAATTAGTGAAGTTATTTCTGAGTAGATTCAAAGATTTTGGCAATGGAAACTACCTGGAAAACAGAATTTTAAGAAATTACAGCTTAGTCTAGATAGAGATATTTCAGCTAAGTTTAACAATCTGTCAGAGAATTTTCAAGAAGCCTTTACTATGTCTAACACACTTTTAGATTCATTTTCAGCTCCTCGTCAGGTACCATGTCGGACAGCACCATGGGTAACGGTGCGACAGATACCCCGGCTTGTGAACCCCGTCGTGGCGAAGGCCTAGGGGGGATCCGGTCCGGGCAGGTGCCTAACGAATCTTTACCCAACGTGTCCCCTGTTAGTCCCGTAACAGTGCCAAAGGGCGCTTATTTAGGAGAAGGAGGGAGGGATATTAGTGTCAGACCTAAGATAGCTAGTCGTCAGGGTTTTACTTCAGGGAAGTTTCTAAGTTAGGATCTGATGATGATGATGACGCGGATTCGTAGTGATATGATGTGTTCTAGAATGGATGTCATGATGTAGAATTCAAGAAACAAACTTTGATTAATTTTGAGTTTTCTTCCTCAGGCGAGGCCTAAAGAGCAGAAGCAGCCTCCGCCTCGTTGTATTACAGAAGGATTTTTCTTGACGGTCCTTCCCGGTCACGGGAATTTTTACGTTTTCCCTTTGCCCAGAGGTTCGCAGGAGTGAGGGCGGGACGTTGCCGCTAAACTTTCGAAGGGTGATAGGGGAAGGGAAGAGGAAGCTCTCTTCTCTTCTACGACACCGGAGAGGAGTTTACCAGGTGGCGGATGATTCTTCATTCTCTCGACACCCCCCATCCAAATCCTGATTTTGTCCGACTTTCAAGTCAACCCTTGCCTTCTAGGGCTTCGGTCTCTGTCTCAATTGAAGAAAATTTTATGCTATGGAGTCCTGTTATGAGCTCCTTACAAGAAGCTCAATCCTTCAATATGTGGGTCCTCGGAGGCTTTTAATGTATATCAAGGACTCTGGGTTTGTTCCTCCTGATACTCTCTTTTTGAGAAATTCTGCTCATCCATTTCAATCGCTTCTGTACATCAGAATGAGCTTGCTGCTTCAATGCAGGCCTTTCTGTTTCTCTAAGGCGTAACCTGTATTTTGTCGCAGTTACCCTCCTCTGTATCGGAGATTCATGAGAACCCGAACCCTCTGTTGTCCTCTTCTCCTTTTGGCGATTTCCTTTTCGATATTTCTGTGCTTTTCTGAGGTTTTGAAGGAACATCAAGGTGATGCCTCTTCCCAAGCTCACTGGCCTTATCAAGAGCTTTTTCCTCTGGTCTTCCTCCCGTTCCTTCAAGGAGTAAGCGTAAGTTTAGGACAGATCTGTACCTTCTGCTCCAGCCCAACAACCTCCTTCTGGCTCGTTTTTTCCAGAGTACATCTCAGGTTGCTGGTGCCTCTACTTCATCCTCTGGTGCTCACTACCTTTGAAACGCGGGAGTTCTTGCGTGGCTCTAAGGGCAGAGAAAGAGCTCAACCTCCAAGAGGACCTTCTTCTTCTTCTTCTCTTCTTCTTCTTCTTCGTTCTTCTTCTTCTTCCTTGTCTCTGCGTAAGAATTTTCGGAAGTAGGAGTCATCACCTCGCCTGGAGACCGCAGTAGGAGCTTGTCTCTCCCGCCATTGGTCAGCTTGGCAGGGGTGAGCGGGGGTGGATGCTGGGTGGTGGAGGTCCTGAAGGAAGGTTACGAGATTCCCTTTTGTTTCCAGACCTCCACTTTTCCAATCGTCCTCTCGAGTTCAGCAGTTATTCCCCTCACTCAATCAGGGGTCAAGCCTTGGAGAAGGAGCTTTCGGCCCTCTTGGAGAAGGATGCCGTAGAGCGACTCCTCCTTCTCCCGGGTTTTACTCTCGGATGTTTGTAGTTCTAAAGCCTCGGGTGCCTGGCGCCCATCATAGATCTTTCGGTTTTGAACAAGTTCATTCTAAAGTCCCAAGTTCAGGATGGAGACGTCCAGACTGTTCTTTCATCCGTCAGGATGTTTGGGGGACTGGATGATTTCCATCGATCTGCAGGATGCTTATCTGCAATCCCCATCCATCCAAGAAGCAGACCTTACCTTCGGTTTTTTCACGGACTCGGGAGTTTTTCCAGTTCAAGACCCTTTGTTTCGGCCTCACCACTGCTCCACAGGTCTTTTTCTCGGGTGATGGCTCCTGTTTCAGCTATTCTGCATCAGTTAAATGTAAGGATGCTTCGGTATCTGGACGATTGGCTAGTCCAGGCCGGCCGAATCTTCTAGAGAAATGTCTCCGGTCGAGGGAGATAGTTCTGTCTCTTTGTGTCGAGTTGGGCATTCGTGTCAACTTCGACAAGTCCAAATCTAATCCTTGCCAGATCATGAACTTATCTGGGGATTGTTTTGAATTCCCAGATTTTGAGGGCTTCTCCCGCTCAGAAAACGGATAGACAAGCTTCTGAGTCTGATCGAAGAATTTTTGTCCTCCGTAACGCAGCAGTTTCTCTTTGGAGGTCTCTCTGGGCCATTTGTCATCCCTCATCCAACTGGTTCCCGGAGGTCGTCTCAGAATGAGGTCCCTTCAGTCGACACTTCGCCAGTCATGGGATTTTGTGTCCGAGGACACGATAGTCGCCTCTTCTCCACAATGTCGGAAGGATCTCCGTTGGTGGATTGCAAGTTCACCAGCCTCAAGTCAGGGACATCTCTTCTTTCGGTTCCTCGGACCTAATGTTTTGGTCAGACGCCTCGGATCAAGGTTGGGGCGCACACGAGGCCTGGGCTCCGAAGCCGCTTCGGGCCTTTGGTTAGAGGAGGAGAGGATCATGTCAATAAATTGGAGGGAACTGAGGGCAGTGTACCTAGGCCTTCTTTCATTTCAGGAACAACTGTTGGAGTCGGTTGTCGCGATCTTTGTCGACAACACCACAGCAGTCTCGTACTTGAGAAACCAAGGCGGCACACAGTCGGATCTTCTCACTCAAGAAGCCCGATCAATCTGTGTGGGCAGAAGACAGGGGGATTACGTTGGTCCCTCAGTTTATCCTGGGCCATCACAACGTCTTAGCAGAGCCTTGTCGAGACCGAACGAAGTTCAAGGGTCGGAGTGGACACTTTGCCAGGAAGTCTTCGACAGCCTCAGGAAGAAATGGCCTGTCACAGTCGATCTGTTTGCCCACCACTGAATTTTTCGGTGCCAGATATTCTTCGCCCCTTACAGACTCTCAGAGTGCCGGGACAGACTCTCTTTTGCAGGACTGGGAGGGACTTCAAGCCTATGCCTTTCCTCCGTTCTCTCTGGTGAGGTCAGTCCTCAACAAAGTGAGGGCAACCAAGCGTCTGGATCTCACCTTGATCGCCCCCTTCTGGGCCACAGAAGGAGTGGTTTCCCGACCTTCTGGAAGCACTGGTGGAACCCCCCATTCGCCTACCAGAGAGACCAGATCTTCTCAAACAACCCCATTTTCATCGGTTCCATCAGAGGCTCCACATGCTTCATCTTCATGCCTGGAGACTGTCAGGAGGTTCTCCAAGCACGAAGGGTTCTCCTCCAGAGTGGCGCGACAGTTGGCTCTTGCCAGACGGCAATCAACCAGAGTAAATGATCAGGCTAAATGGTTGGTTTACAGACGGTGTAAGTCTCAACGACATTAAATTTCTAGACCTTCCTTACCGAAAGTAGCGGAGTTTTTAGTTCATTTACATCATGACAGGGCCCTGTCACCTTCGTGCATTAAGGGTTATAGGTCTATGCTTTCCTATGTTTTTAAGGCAGGCTCCCTGAGATCTCTTCATCTTATGTCATTAGAGATTTACTTCGATCTTTTTCCCTATCTCGACCAGCCACCAGTGTTCGCCTCCGACATGGGACGTTAACAAAGTCCTTCAAGCCTTAAGGTTCCCTCCGTTTGAGCCTCTGAATTCTGCCAAATTTAGGGACCTCTCTTCTAAGACACTCTTCCTTGTCTCACTGGCTACAGCCAAGAGGGTGGGTGAACTGCAAGCACTCTCTTTTCTGGTTGCCAGATCTGGACAAGACATGATTTTGTCATACCTTCCTGAATTTGTCGCAAAGACTGAATCGTCTGATAATCCCCATTCCCAGGTCTTTCGTACTGAAGTCGCTGGTCGACTTTGTTGGTAATTTAAATGAGGAATTAGTTCTTTGCCCTGTTAGGGCGCTCTCATGTTATTTACGCCGCACGAAGGACATTCAGGGTCGTCCCTGTCATCTGTTTGTTTCACCCCCGAAATGTCAAGAGACCTATTTCAAAGAATGGTGTATCCTTTTTTCTCAGAGATCTGATCGTTAAAACTGGTGGTTCGGCTGCTGGGAAGACCAGACGCGAGAGCACACAGTATTAGAGCAGTTGCTACATCAGTAGCTTTTATGAAGAACGTCTCAGTCGCCAAGGTGCTTGAGGCGGCGACTTGGCGTTCTAATTCTGGTTTTTGTCCTATTTTTACTTGAGGGATATTTCTCTAGTTCCTAGGCGACCTTCGTTCTTTGGGCCCGTTGGTGATGGCAGGACAGGTCGTCAAGACAGGAGAATTAGGTAGTCTTCCTGTTTTACGTTTGGTTGCTACCTGTATATTATTCATTAATTTTTTTTTTTTGTTTTTGTATTATAACCCATGGCAGTTTTTGACGTAGTTATAATGGGAATTAGGCAGTTTGGTATTTAGGTGTTGTTGATGACAAGGACTGACTGCTTGGCAACTCATGCTGCTTCCATTTTCAGTGTGAAATGGTTCCAGCCACGGGTTGTCGGCACTGGCGACTACGCTTCTCCCAGAGTCGATGCTGACCTAGGACTAGCCACTGGTTCGCTTGGTCCTGACGACTCCTGCTTCTTCCACTGTCCTAGACAGGGAATTAGTCGATGGATCGTCTGCTGTCATCTGGTGACTCGCTCACCATCTACTTTTTGTCTCACCTGTGGTCAGAGTCAGACACTCGTGTGAGATCAGCGACATTTAGTAGCCCTGAGTTTCTTGTTGACGAAGTCGGTTGCGTTGATACACCCCCGATGATCGTTGTAACATGAGACCAGGTTGGACTGTCAGGCATTCGTCCTTCGGGACTGAATCGCCTTTTTGCTCCGCGCTCCTTTCTCTTGGCACCAGAAAGCTCGAGTTAGGAGTTGCTCATGAGCTGATTCGTTGCTGGCGACGTTGGGTTGCGTTGATACACCCCCAAGGTTTGCTTAGCTTTGAATCGCCCAGACAGTCCAGACACTCATCCTTTAGGGAAAGAATAGTGCTTGATAGTCTTCAGGGTGCAGCCTTGCTGTCCGCAATTCGTCTGACTGGTCACCTGGTCGGTCACCTGACTTTAGTACAGACGGACTGACTATGCACTTACTCCTTGTCCTGTGCTACCGCAGTTTGGTGGCATTATGGTAGGAGACTTTGAGTTGTTAGTATCTTAGCACCTTGGGTTGAGTTTTGACTTGCCTATGATATATATTTCTTTGTTTGTTTTCTCCTATTCTGTCCGAAGGGGAAATTGTATTCAGATTCCCTCCTCGTTTTCAATGTGGTTAATCGGGCTAGATAAATTATATTAAGGTAATGTTTATTAATATGGAATTTTTATTCTAAAATTAATATTAATAATACTTACCTGTATAATTTATCTAGTCCCACCCATCCTACCCCACGATCTGCCTATCACAACTGATTTGAGGGAAGGTTTTTTGTATCTGTCAACGACAGTGTTGCCAACTGGCGGACAGAATAGGAGGTAACAGGGTTGCCAATGTGGTAAATTTTGGTGCGGTTTTTGGGGATTTAGGGCTAGATAAATTATACAGGTAAGTATTATTAATATTAATTTTAGAATAAAAATTCCATTTTCAAGGCAGTTTTTAAATCCAATAATGCGTGGTCCACCTCTGGTCCATTTTGTAACCGGCATGGATCTCGCGTCCTTCCCAGCCTTCCCAGCGCTCATTAGAACAATATTTGTGTATACTATATGTAACGTTTACTCAAGATTGCAGTTGTAATCAGCACAATAAAACAACATTTGTGTTGCCTATATTAGTGAAAGTATGAAGCTTCTTATCCCGGGGTCATGGTTTAAACTGAAATTCATTTTTACCTTCTAATCAGTTGTTTTATCCTCACTGCCATAACAACTGAAACTCCGCAGTGCTTATTTGATTGTAGTTATAAACATTTTGGTCGTAATTCACTCCAGATTGCACTACGTTGCTGTTCCTGGTTCCTAAGCGCTCACTCCACAAACAAAGTTGCGGGCACACTACACTGTTTATGAGGTGCAAAGCTTTATTCCCTTAATTGTTTACTCATTATTTAGTTTAACTTGTTACTTCAAAATTATTATTTTAATTCATGTCTATTATCCCTTTTTTGCAACCAAATTAATCCCAAAAAATTACAGATTTGTTCCTACACAATATACAAACCCTCGGTCCTTTACATAAGGAATTACTTACGGCGTAGCTGGTATTACGGCCGTTAAATCTTGAACAAGGTGGTTAGGCAGTAACTACCGTGTGACAGGTGGGTAGGCTAGCCGGCCCGGATGTAAACACTCCACTTTGCTTTTGGCCGTCTTCCGATAAAGACGTGTGTTTGTTAGCTCTGGCTGACTGGTCATTGATCTTTTATCCTGGTGGGATCTTTTTGGTTTATTTTTGTTTTTTAAATAAATATGTATATACGGTGTTTGATATTAATATTAAAGAAAGGTTTGCCCTTGTTTTTCAATTAATATACAAACCCACTTTTTGTGATAGCCTTTATAGCCGCCTCTCTACTTGTGTTAAGAGTTGGCGGCAAAGGTATACCAACATATTATTTACATTCTTTTGCCCTTTAACGTGAGGATGAGATATGTATTTAACGTGAGTGATATTGATCCTGTAACGAGACATGTATTCACGCTTACGCTTGGGAATTACCGAAGGGAACTTCAAAGGTTTGTCCTTGTTTTGTTTTTATGGTAATTTCTCTTCTCCAACCTTTCACTTATTATTGAACGAAGGTAGAAGAAGGGGCGTGTGGTGTTGATGTTTGGGGATCTCCTCTCACTTCGGAGGGCGGTGCCCTTGGATGCATGAGGAGTACCCTTTTACTTTAATCATTTTTTCCTTATTTTACAGACTAACAGTGGTGAGTGTGTTTACAGCAGTATTGGTTGGCTAGCTCTGCTTATTGGTTATCCTAACCTTGGAATTGTACCTGTGACTCGTAGCATGTTGTGATACCGATCCTTGAGTTTGTACTGATCCCCTGCTGATAATCATATTCATTTACCACTACTACCCCGAAGTTATGTCACTAGACGAAGCTTTCGCGCTGCCCTGTAATGTTTATCTACTCCTGATGGTAGAAGTCTGGCAGACTTTGGAGGAATCGAAGAGGAAGAGAGCTCACCTAGTGTCGTCATCCTCCTCTTTGAGATCATCATATTTTTATGTCTCCACCCCTTCAACTTTTAAGGCTTTGCCATAAAAGAGAAGCTGGTCTCCCCCCATAAGAAGTCTCATCACGGGACTTCTAAGGTTCTGTCTTGCTCTGGTGAGACAGGTGGGTCTTCCGCTGGTCCTCCCGTTCCTCCGGGAATGGGGCCTGTCTCTCCTTCCCCAGGGAAGAAGAAGACGAGGACCGTAGTGGTACCGGCTACGCTGGTACCTCTGCTCCCAGCTCCAGAGATTCCACCTCCAGACCAGGAACTGTCGGCCGCTCGCTTGCGAGCGCCACTGAGTGCAGCCAAGGTCCAGACTGCTGAACACGCTAACCGTGTCAGGACCCAGCCACGGAGTGGATGGATGGTAAGAGTCACTCAGGTGACTATCGCTATACCAGCGATTGCTCTCACAGCGATCGTCCGGTACCCAGGGTTGACATAACGTTCCCACCAGACTGTTCACGTAGCGAGGCTAGGAAGAGGGCCTCCCTCCCCCTCCCCCCGGTCACCGGGTCCAGCCCCGGCTGGACCTGGTACTGTGGCGCGTCAAGAAGACGGTGCTCGCTCTCACCGCGTCAGTGGACACTACCAGTCACCCGATCGTCGCTCCCACCAGGACCGGACGGCTCGCACAACTGGTAACAGCTCCCCTGACGCATGAGACTGACGCTACCCTTCCCAGTCCAGTGCTTCTCCATAAGGAGAACGCTGGTCCAGACCTGCAGCTCTATCACCACCATGGGTTGGTGATCGCCTGCAGTCCTCTCAGCCCACTGGTTCTGCTGTAGGCAGGGTAGGAGCGCTCGTAGCAGCTCCCCTGACGCACGAGACCAACGCTCCGTCCTTTGTCCAGTGCTTCTCCGCAGGGAGACCGCTGGTCCAGACCTGCAGCTCTATCACCACCGTGGGTTGACGATCTCCTGCAGTCCTCCCAGCCTACCGGTTCTGCTGGTAGGCCGTGTAGGAGCGCTCGTAGCAGCTCCCTTGACACACGAGACCGACGCTCCGTCCTTTGTCCTGGGCTTCTCCGCAAGGAGACTGCTGGTCCAGACCTGCAGCTCGATCACCACCGTGGGTTGGCGATCGCCTGCAGTCCTCCCAGCCCACTGGTTCTGCTAGTAGGCAGGGTAGGAGCGTCGGTTCTCCCTCACCTGTCCCTTCAACCTTCTCGGGCTACAATGGGAGGAACGAGACGAACAGGAGTGACCGTGATGAATGCACTTCTTACGGTCTGGCCACGAGCCTGGTTCGGTCTTGGGACCAAACAGATCTTCGCTGAAGTGGTTGGAGGAGATCGTGGGGGCTGGCGAGGACGATGATGCTTCCTAGACACACAAAGTGACAAATACAATCCACGAGCTGTTCACATGATGTTCCCGCTGGACCACGCACGCAGAGACCGGTGTAGGCTCCCCCTTCGGTCCTCTTGAGAGGTTTCAACCTTGACGAGGACTGGGATGCGTCGGAGGATTGTATCGGCTCTCTCCTGTCAGGTGCACACACAGCCCCAACCAGACGACGGTCACGGTGGCGGCAGACGTTTCGCCTACAGTAAGAGTTTCGTAATCCTTCTCCGGAAAATGTTTTCTCCAGACAGTAACGTTTTCCTAGACTCTGAGCAGCCATCACCACAGGTTGATGACTGCCCGTAACTCACTTCTCCGACTGCTAGTTCCGCTGGCAAGGCAAGCAAGAGCATCTAATCTTCCTCCTCCATTCCCTCTCTTACTATGGCTGCGATGGGAAGGGGAGGGATCCTGCAGAGCGTTTTCCGTAGGATTCCACGTTGAAGACAGCGTTCCTGGAGGGACCTTCAGGTCCTACCAGATTCAAGTCCCCATCGTTGAGGAAGGATCTTGCCCAATCCTCAATTTCTATGGGAATCGGGAGGACCACCACCTGATGATCATCTGATGAAATTCGGGGGGGTTTCGCCGAGAGCTTTAAATTCTTCAGTTTCAACCACTCTCTGAGTGGTTTGGTCTTCTATGAACTGCAAACACTTGGGCATAACCACGGTCCAGAGTGGTGGAGACGAGAATCCCGGATAATTGTTACTACGATAATCGGGAATCTCGCTGAATGCTCAAATTCCTGGAATTTCTAGCGTTTGAAGGAAGTACTGCTGCTGAAGGAAGAATATCTCGGGAGGGGCTCAGCCTGGATGGACCTGACGGTCCGTCGCCTCAGTAGGCAGTCAACCCCGGGATAGAGAAGAACGGATGGGAATATCCAGTTCTGCTTGAACTAATCGTCTTTGGTCTCCTGTTATCACCGTAGAAGTCTTCCTTCGGGAAAACTTCACCTTCACTCTCTTCTTTTGCGAATGAAGGTCGTCTTCTAGTCCTTATTCTTGTTCCTCGAATGGAAGAGAATTTAGGCTGGAGGTCTATGTACAGGAACCTATAAATATACTATGTATATTTCCCTCACAACACTTCTGTTATCAGTTGAGTTGTCCGAGGCGTAGGCACATACTGTAGTTAATCTATGGGTCGTGACCAAGACGAATAGTATCTTCTTAATTGAACTACAACTCGGGACTGCTTTGCAAGCCTCCCAAGAGTTACCAGTTTTGATTTTGAGATACTTGTGGTTTGTTACAACACCACCACCACCGCTTACATTTACCGAAATCTGTCTCACTTAAAATGCAAATGCTCGAGCGTTTTTCTTGCGCTTGATGGTTCTAGCCGAACGCATTCCTTCTTGGAATGGAATACCTGGCAACTCAGGATGACAAGTGAATGAGAGCTAGCGGTGTACAGGCTGCCTGCCAGCCCTGCCTGCCGCAGCCCAGTACCGGCTGGCTCTCCGAGATAGTTCGGTCGGCTATTGTCTCTCGTCCTCTGCTATGATTGACTACTGAATCGAATCTCTGCCCTGCAATCACAGACTTAGGTCTCTGCTTGGCTGGAATTCTTGCATACGTGTAGGACCAATTCTCCTGCATCGCCTTTTGCCGTCGCAAGAATTTTCAGACAGATATCTCACTAGACTTATCATCATCCTTCTTTTTACCTCATGGTAACAGAGGTCTGTAGCCTAGTCTTCGCTTCGTTGCACCTGCCGCTGCGATGACACAGAATGATTTCTTCAGACATCTGAGTTTGTCTTCTAAATACATCTCGTAATTCGTAGGTGTGCAATTATTCTTTGTTCGCCCCGAATTGTAGATGAATAACGGAATACCTCGCCTGTTCCCCGCCATGCCAGCTTTACTTCCAAGTATAAAAATGTCCTCCGTGATCTAGCCCATGAGAAGCTGTTCTTCAGGCAGTACAATCCCTGTGTTTTCATTACTGAAAAGCGCCCCGCTTTCATTGCAACTCCAACTTCTCACTGAACAGCAATGAAGTAGCGGTTTAGCATTTTCAGTCCTCTGTAAAACAACAGGGATTAAAGCTGTCTTCACTGGTTGGCATCAACGACGGGACTTTTTCTACGTTCAGAATCTTGAGAGTCAACTTCTCTCGATTCAGCTGTGAAGATGTAGGTCCTCATTCACCCTAGTCTTTCACTGGCATATAGCATTGTTTCTCCTAAGTTGAGATTCAACTACTATGAGAACTTGTCTTGCCATCAGGGACCTTGGTCTCTAGAAGGCAATTGACAATCATCTGATGGGCGCATGCCTGAGAGAATCACCATCTCGTCTCGCAACGTCAGTGGCGAACAAGATAGACAATTTGTATGGTTTCTCGGATGCATGACTGCTCCCCTCACAGCGAGTGCAGTCAGTCAGCAACTGTTGAGTCCGAGACCGTCATTACTTTTTCCTATTGGCGTGTTCCTGTACCCATTAGGATCGACACCCACCGTGGAGTGTCGGTGTCTTTATACGCTGCGGAATATTACGAGACCGTGAGAGAGTTCTCTGCAGTTGGATAGTCCAGTGGATGGGTACTTGTCATCACTCCGAAGAATATGTCGGATGGAAGATAGATAAGGTCATTGCGACCATATTTATCTTTCCCTTCGGGCCTGCCCACAGGACCTTGGAACCTCATTTCCTTGGACCGGTGGTGGATGCTTGAAGGTTGTGTTTGCTTACCCAGTTCCTACAAGAGGTCAAGTTGCATCTCGCCTATGGTGTGCTGTTCTAGAGGTAGAAGGATGCAAGAGTGACTGGCCTCTTCACCTTCCCCACCTGTCCTTCCGCTCCTCTTCCTTCGGGATGAGGATAGGCTCGAACTTACACTGGCTGGTCGGACGATTGATGCGGTAAGCTTATACATAAAGCATCCTTTTTGTTCATGAAACTTACCGACAGATATATATAGCTGTATTTCTGACGTCCGACAGAATTTCAAAAAATTCGCGGCACACGTAGTGGGGCGGTCAGGTGGTAGTACCCATTCCCGCCGCTGGGCGGCGGATATCAGGAACCATTCCCATTTTCTATTCATATTTTTTCTGTCGCCGGTGCTGCAAACATCTGTTTACAGTACCTCCGTCTAGGATTTTTTCATTATCTCGCTTAATATTGTCTGGATTGACTTTTGGTATCGACTTCTGGATTGTTGGATTGGCACGCGGAATAGTGGATTGGTTTTTGATTTGGATTGGCTTTTCTAGATTCAGTATGTCTGGATCAAGTTCGGGAAGTTACAGAGTGTGTGTGAGGAGTGAATGTAAGGTGAGGCTTCTTAAACCTTCAGTTGATCCTCACACCGTTTGTATGGATTGCAGGGGGCATGTTTGCGTGGCTGATGATCGGTGCAAAATGAATGTAAGGATTGGATGATGATAATGGAGGGATGTATGAGACCTATCGGCGTAAATTAGAGCGCGATAGAGTCAGGAGGTCTCTAGAAGGGCAGCTCTACTAAAGGTAAGGATAGTAACATTTCTCCTCCTCTAACACCAGTAGATTTTGCCCAACCTAATCCTGTTTTGTTGCCTTCGGGCCCCAGTGCTGTGTCTGGAGAAGGTAACACCCTTTCTCTGATTCTAGAGTCTATTCGTGCTCTCGAATCTAAAGTTTTGGCCCTAGAAACCGGCCCAGTGAAAGTTTGTGTCAGTGCCCCTAGTGTTGTGGAGGGGGCGTCAGATCGGCCCCATAATGCCTCTAGGCTAGACCTCTATCGGCTCCCAGGACTCAGGGAGTGGGTATGTCGAAAGGCCGCAAGAGGGTTACGGGGGCTCCCCACCGATCTGGCGTCCCTTCGGCAGGCCTTGTTGCTAAATCCAGGCTGCCAAGGAGCGCGCACGAGCGCGTATCCTTAAAGATTGCTTTTCGTCCTCCGAAGCGTCCTCCCCGCGCAAGGGGTGGAGCGCTCGGAGAGACTCGCGTCCGTTGAAAAGGACTTTTCGCTTTGAGGACGCTTCACGTCCTATGTCTCCTCTTTCGTCAGAGGACGCTTATGACGCCTTTCCTCCTCAGAAGAGAGGAAGGCGTTCTACCGATGAGGACGTTAGTTTCCACGCACAGGCGTGTTCACCTGAGAGGCAGATAGCTGTACCTGCTAGAAGGAAGGAGGCGTCCCCCCCCCCCACCCCTCGCCCCTCGCCTTCTCGCAGTCTCAGTCCTGCCCCTTCTTTTGCTCCTTCGTCACCTACGAAGGATATCCTTGTGTCCCCTTCAGGACCAGCTTACGTTGCTGATGGCTCAGAGGACTGCCCAGCAGCAGTCGAGTCTAGGCGTAGGAAGGACGTTCGGCTGCCCGTCAAGAGGACGAAGCGGCCTCATTCTCTCTCAGCTCGCTCGTCTCTCTCTCCGCTTCCGGATCGTCAACGTTCTCGCTCTCCTAGCAGATAGCGTTTTACTCTCTCAGGAGAGGACGCTCGTCAAGACGCTCGGCGTTCGAAGCAGGACGCTTTGCGCTCTCGGCAAGTAGCGGTTGAGGACGCTCGGCGGAGGACGCTCGGCGTTCTAGACAGGACGCTTTGAGCTCTCTTCAAGACTCTTTTAAGGACGCTCGGCAGGACGCTCGGCGGTGCGAAGCAGGACGCTTCTGGTCATAGACAGGACGCTTTTGAGGCGCTCCGCAGGACGCTCGCCGTGTGAAGCAGGACGCTTTTCGAGCGAAGCAGGACGCTTTGGAGCCTGCAAAGCAGGACGCTCGCTCTTCTAAGCAGGACGCTTTTGGCGCTGCTCTTCAGGAAGCTCGCTCTTCCTTTCGAAAAAAAGGGAGCTTCGTTTAAGACAGTTAACTTGGCTTCTAAGGATGCTTCTCTTTCGGAAGATGTCCGTAGCATCTAAAGAGCACGTACGGCTGCTTCCGTACCTGTAGGGTGGGGGATACTTCCAACCAACGGAAGTCTTTATTCAGGACTGAGCCTAAGGGACGTACTCCCTCTCCTGATAGGCGGGTTCTCCAGTTCCTCTTAGGGAGGAAGGGAGCATAGTAGTCCAGGGAGTTCCGTAGAGGAAGAAACAGCCGGTAGCTTCAGCTGTCTCGGACTACAAGGTTCTTGTTAGGCTGTTACGTTCAGCATTCGGAGACAAGTTCCAGCCTACAGCCCCTAGGTCTCCTCCTCACAACTTTCGTCGTCCAAGACCGTAAAGACCCCTGAATTCGTCGAAATGAAAACGTCTCTGTCGAGCAAGAGGGCGTTTAAGAAACTCCAAGACTTTATGTCCAGAAGGAAGGATCAGGGCAAGACCACTTTCGCCCATCCACCCTCTAGACTCGCAGGGGGAAAGGAGGAGTTTGGTATGAGACCAAGGAGGATGTCGGGATAAATCGGTCCCTTCGTCCGCGTTGGGTGACTTCTCCAGTTTAGTGGACGCCCAGAGGAGGTCTCTCTTAGCGTCGGCTAAGGTGGGACCTGGACTCCAGTTGAGACTGACCACCACTTGAAGGGTCTTCTTCGTACCCTTAATGTTTTTAATTTCCTAGACTGGTGTCTGGGAGTTTTGGACCGTCAGTCTAGAAGTCCTGATTCTCTCAGTCTGGGGAGCTGTCCAGCGTGTTGTCATGTATGGACAAGGCCGTCAGGGATGGTTCGGAGGAGCTAGTTTCGAATTTGGAACTGCTTTCCTAAAGAAAAGAGCATTGCTGTGCAAGTTTTACGGCTAAGTCGGTATCTCCAGCTCAGAAAGCGGATTTGCTCTTTGCGCCTCTTTCGGACCATCTCTTCCCCCAGGCTATGGTAAAGGATCTGGCACAGAGTTTGCAAGAGAAGGCGACCCAGGACCTCTTGGTTCAATCTTCAAGACGTCCAGCGGTTCCTTCCACGTCAAACTTTCAGCAAACCCCCGAAGAAAGTCAAACCTTTCGCGGGGCACCCCCCTCGAGAGCAGCTCCCCGAGGGAGAGGTTTTTCAAGAGGAAGAGCTTCATTCAAACCGAAAACCAGCAAGTGAAGATCTCGTCCTTCAGACACCAGTCGGGGCCAGAGACTGGAATTCTTTGCGGAGTCTTGGAGGCAGAGAGGAGCGGACCCTTGGACCCTCAAGATAGTAGAACGGGGGTACAAAGATCCCTTTTCTTCATCTCCTCCTTGACTTCGACTCCCAGAGACCTCTCTCCATCCTATCAGGGAGAGAAGAAAAGGGTTCTTTTGCGATATCTTAGACCAGATGGTCGAAAAAAGAGCGGTGGAACAAGTCCTGGACTAGAGTCACCGGGGCTTCTACAACAGGATTTTCCTTGTGCCAAAAGCAGTCATCAGGTTGGCTCCCGGTCCTGGATGTGAGCAGGCTAAATCTTTTTGTAGAAAAGATAAAGTTCAGAATGGACGACCTCAGTCGGTGCTGGGAGCATTGAGACCTGGCGACTGGATGGTGTCTCTAGACCTGCAGGACGCATACTTCCACGTCCCAGTCCACCCTCTGTCAAGGAAGTACCTGAGATTCGTCGTTGGACAACAGGGTTTGGCAGTTCAGAGCCCTTTGTTTCGGTCTCAGCACGGCCCCGATGGTTTTCACAATGATTATGAGGAATGTAGCGAAGTGGGCTCCATTCGTCAGGAATCAGGATATCCCTCTACCTCGACGATGGCTGATCAGAGCGTCGTCGAGGCAGAAGTGTCTGAAGGACCTTCAGTTTACGCTAGCCCTAGCAAAGTCTCTGGGTCTGTTGGTCAACACCGAAAAGTCGCATCTGACCCCGACACAGTCCATCGTGTATCTGGGGATTCAGATGGATTCAGTGGCTTTTCGGGCGTTTCCATCCCAGGAACGTCAGCGACTGGGGTTAGAAAAGAAAGTCGCAGCCTTCCTAGAGAGAGAAGCTTGTTCGGTGAGGGAGTGGATGAGTCTGCTGGGCACCATTTCCTCACTAGAAAAGTTTGTCTCGCGGGAAGACTGCACCTCAGGCCTCTTCAATTCTTCCTTGCGGAAGAATGGAAGTCGAAGGGGACCTGAATGCGATCCTAAGGATCTCCAACGATGTAAGAGTCACTTAAGATGGTGGCTCGACCCTCAGAAGTTACGAGAGGCCTCTCCTTAAATCTTCTGAGCCCCGACCTAGTGTTGTTCTCAGACGCTTCCACTGCCGGTTGGGGAGCAACACTAGGGGGGGAAGAAGTGTCAGGCTCCTGGAGAGGGGAACAGGTAGCCTGGCACATCAATGTAAAGGAACTGCAGCGATATTCCTGTCGCTGCAGTTCTTCGAAGAGAAACTGTCAAGCAAGGTTGTTCAAGTCAACTCGGACAGTACCACAGCCCTTGCGTATCTAAAGAATCAGGGAGGGACTCGCTCCAGATCCCTTTTTCTCCTGGCGAAGGAAGTTCTACTATGGGCAGACGCAAGGCACATCAAGATCCTGACAAGATTCGTGGCAGGAGTTCAGAATGTCAGGGCGGACCTTCTCAGCCGCCGGAATCAGCTTCTGCCAACAGAATGGACCTTGCACCAGGAAGTCTGTCAAAAGTTATGGAAATTGTGGGGACGTCCTCTATAGACCTGTTCGCTACATCGAGGACGAAGAGACTTCTCTGTATTGCTCCCCGGTTATGGAGGCCGGGGGCAATTGCAGTGGACGCGTTGCTCTGGAACTGGACAGACCTGGATCTTTACGCCTTTCCCCCATTCAGATCATGGGGGACGTAATGAGAAAGTTCGCAGCGTCAGAAGGACAAGGTTGACTCTGATTGCTCCAATGTGGCCAGCAAGAGAGTGGTTCACAGAGGTCATGACGTTCCTTGTGGACTTCCAAGAACGTTGCCCTGGAGGAGAGATCTACTCAGACAGCCTCACTTCAAAAGGTTTCACCAAAACCTCTCTCTGCCCTGACTGCGTTCAGACTATCGAAAAGCTGGCCAGAGCGAGAGGCTTTTCAAAGGCAGCTGCGAGAGCAATCGCTAATGCTCGAAGAGCCTCTTCAAGACTGTCTACCAGTCTAACTGGGTCTTCCTTCAGGGCATGGTGCAAGAAGGAAGGAATTTCCTCTCCACGACCTCTGTGAATCAGATAGCAGATTTCTTTCTCCACTAAGAAATGTGCAAAAATTGGCAGTTCCTACAATCAAGGGTTATAGGAGTATGTTGTCTGCCGTTTTCGCCACAGAGGAATGGACCTTTCCGACAATAAGGATCTGCACGATCTCTTAAGGTCGTTTGAAACACACCAAAATTCCACAAGCAAGACCGCCCACTCATGGAATTTAGATGTGGTATTGAAACATCTGATGCTTAGTCCCTTTGAGCCTCTCCATGAAGCTTCTCTAAGGACTTAACGAGGAAAACGCTTTTCCTAACTTCTCTGGCGACGGCGAAGAGAGTTAGTGAAATCCAAGCGTTCAGTAGCCTAGTGGGTTTCAAGGGAGACAGAGCTGTCTGCTCGTTGAACCCTTCTTTCTTGGCTAAGAACGAGAACCCGTCTAATCCTTGGCCAAAGAGCTTCGATATCAAAGGAATATCGAGTCTCGTGGGTCAAGAACCAGAGAGAGCCCTGTGCCTGTCAGGGCTCTCAAGTTCTATGTGAATAGGACTAGAGAGATAAGAGGTCCCTCAGGTAATCTCTGGTGCTCGGTGAAGAGACCGGATTTACCGTTGTCGAAGAATGCTGTGGCTTTCTTCTTGAGGGACGTCATTTAAAGAGGCTCATTCATCTTGCCAGAAGACTGATATGAGCCTCTAAAGTGAAAGCTACGAGGTCAGAGCCGTAGCTACCTCTCTTGCCTTCCAAAGGAACATGTCTATCAGAGATATTCTTGATAGCACCTTCTGGAGGAGCAATTCCGTATTCGCCTCACATTACCTCCGGGATGTGAGGACGATTACGAGAACTGTAGTTCTTTGGGACCTTACATTTCGGCAGGACACAGTTTTGGGGCTGAAGGTAGCTCTCTCCCTATCCCTTAGCTTAGTTAGGTTTAGTTTATTGTGTTTTGTGGTTGATGGTGAGATCTTCTGTGAAAATTCTCCCATTCCATAGTGTTAAATATCAGGGGTTTTTTGCGTTAGTTGTCAGGTGGTGGTCGGTTGCTGTGTTACTGCCATATGTTTGCCTAGATGGTCTTGTCACATTGTGGTCACGCCCCCGTTGACAGAGCATCCAGAGAGCACCAGCACTACAGGTCAACACCTGGCTGGCAACTCTGTAAAGCATAAGCAGGCTTTGGTGACAGTAATCACATAGTCTACTTTGCTATCAGGTAAGGAACCAATAAGATAATCTTTTATTTTATTTTATTTTAAATTTCCTAAAAAATCCTAGTCTGTCTCTACTACCATCCGAAGAAGGTGTGATTCAGCTATATATATATCTGTCAGGTAAGTTTCATGAACAAAATGTTATTGTTATAATACAATTAAGTTTGTTCATACTTACCTGGCAGATATATATACTTAGAGTGCCCACCCTCCTCCCCTCAGGAGACAAGGGCCATGAATAAATATGAATAGAAAAGGTGGAATGGTTCCTGATATCCGCCGCCCAGCGGCGGGAATGGGTACTACCACCTGACCGCCCCACTACGTGTGCCGCGAATTTGAAATTCTGTCGGACGTCAGAAATACAGCTATATATATATCGCCAGGTAAGTATGAACAAACTTAATTGTATTATAACAATAACATTTTTATGTTCCTTATCAGAATCATGCAGCTCCTATACTCCAATCAAGTTGTCAGAGGCAGGGCACTCCTTGTTCTTACGACCAGGAGTAGCGTAGGTGTGTAGAACTCAGATCAGTTCTAGAGGCTCACTCAGATTCCTCCCACCAATCAGTGAAGTGAGTCTTCCTTATGTAAAGGACCGGGTTTGTATATCGTGTAGGAACAAATCACAATTTTTGAAAGTAAATTGTATTTTTCCTAACTATACAAACCTGAGGTCCTTTACATACATGCCCACCTCATGCCACCCCTCAATCTGAACCTGGGCCGAAAGGCAAAGTGGAGTGTTGACATCCGGGCAGGCTAGCCTACCCACCTGCCACACGGTAGTTACTGCCTAACCACCTTGTTCAAGAATTTAACAGCCGTAATTCCAGCTACGCCGAAAGTTTAAATAGTTAGGAAAAATACAATTTACTTCCAAAAATTGTGATTTTAGGGCACAAGACAAACCCCTTAAAACTGGATCACCATTAACCAAGTCCACCGATAAGCAGGGACTGCCTGTAATTTGTATGTTATCTAACATACAAACTTGAAATTCTTGACATTAATTTCCCACCTCGGCCACCTGGCCGAAAGGCAGTGAAATGCAGACCGGCAGGTGGGCAGGGCTTCCCCACCTGTAGATAGTTAATGACCTTGTCTGAAAGTTTGATAGCCCGTCCATCTGACGATCACTAGCAAAATCTATGTAAGGAACTGAAGGGGTGTGTTAGGAAAAATATAAATTACTTTAAAAATTTAATATATTTAGGGATCTGTTGATGCCATCATTATAATTCTTAAAATGATTGCATTTAAATTTTTCTTTGGTGAAATAAAGGAAATGTCAAGTACTTTAATTTGTAATTTTATTTATTTGTTTATTTTTTTTTCAGATCGAGACCTTCGAAGAGGACCCATCAGGAAAACCACCAAAAAAATATCCAGTTCTTTTTTATGGAACTTATGAAACGTAAGTTTTGACTCAGCATTCGATGTTCTAATGTGAAGGTTAAATAGCTGATTGTTCCTACACAATACAAACCTTTGTTCATAACATTATTTACATTAATTTCATTATAAGGATGGACAAAGATGACCATTTGTCATTGAAAAAGTTGCAGACGTATTTGGTTTATAAGGTGGACACCTTGGAAGGCAAAAAAGAAATCCACCAGGTTTGCCATAACAACTTTGGGAGGACAGTCAGATTATTTATTGTTTCCTAAAGTATAAGGAAAAATGTGTAACAGTGTTATAATATCATTTTAATTATACAACCTCCCCATTAATTATATACCTAAGAGTTTCACTTGCTTCTAGTTAAAATCCCGAAATTTTGTGGGTTGTGTTAATTTTCTATTTGTTTTGGCTAAGTAACAGTGCCCTGCCCACTTTCGGGGCAAGAGAGAGGAACAACTCGACAAAGAGCTCAGTTTGCTTCTGCCATCCGATGGCTATGGTTGTTGGTTGCAGTTACTCATGAATTTTTTTCGACTTGCCTTTTGTGTCATTGCATTTGGTAAAGTACTCTGTTTTTGTATTAGTCTTCTTGGCAAATCATTTAGATAGTGTTAGGTTCTTTGGTCAATTTTGCATAAAGAACTAGTTTTTGCCTTTTTATTTTCTCCTTGGGTGACTGTCAAGTCTTCGTGTTGTCAACAATGTCTGACACAGGTTCTGCTAGCTTTAGGTATAGCTCTAAAGGTTGCAAGACTAGGCTAACCAAGGAATCTTATGATAATCATACTTTATGTAGTGATTGTAGAGGGCAGATATGTTCATGTGATATTAGATTAATGAATGTTTTGATTGGGACAAATGGAAGTGGAAGAATTTGGAGTCTCATTTAAAGAAATTAGAGAGACATGAAGAGAAAAACTTTTCTTAAGGCTAATTCAAAATCAGTGTTACGGCCTCTGAGAGAGGTCCGCTTCAGGTTCGATATGAAATAAACAAAAACAAAAAAAATTTCAACACCAACTCTCGAACAACTTTTCTTCTGTTCCTTCGTCGGTCCCTTTTTCTCTTATCTCTCTCAGATGATCTCTGCTGCTGCTGATCTCTCACTGATAATCTGATCTGTGGCTCTTACTGAGGATATCTCTCTGTGACTAACTGATGATCTCTCCTTTCTCCTACTTCGTCGGTCGTATTTATACAGCATTATGGGGGCGGGCCTATGGCAAGCGTCACAGACTCCCGAGATTACCGGAACTTCTTAGATGAATCTAGACGAGGTATTGCATCAGAAATCGCGGCGTTTCTCACGTCACGTCGGGGCCTGTCGACTTCCACAACACTTCTGCCGATTCTAGAACCATCATGAGAACAAGTACCTCCAACAACATGCGCAAATCCTTATGTGCTGCAGAACTTCTCGAAGATGCGTTTTCCTTTCCTTTATCTTTCTTTGCTATAAAGCAATTACCTTGACAACCAGCTAGTCTGGGTTCTTCTGAATTTAATTTGGATCTGAGTATTCCTGTTATATCTTTAGCTCCTACTTCTCTTGGTTATACCACCTTCTCCAGTTGCAGGCTCGCACACTTCCCATCCCAACCCCATCACGAGTCTGGAAGAAAAGATTGATGAGCATTTTACTCTGTTAGTACAGACTGTGGAATAGCTTGGTGCATATTTAAAGGTCCTAATGGACAAGGCAAAAAGTGATAGCGTTGTGTCATTGGAGGAGGCGGCTGTTCGTCCCGTCGACTCTCCTAGGCAAAGGTCACTGCCATACTCCCCAGTGTAGGGGAGGAGTCAAACTGGTAGCCCAAGGGAGGTTGGCGGGGTCTGCCCACAAGCAGTCACCCCTTAGTTCAACCTGTTGTCGTTTCCCAGGTTGGATGAAGAGCCGTTAGGAAAGGTCTCTCCTTTGATGTGCACAGACTGTCGAGTTCAGATGACTCCTCTCCAAGGTGCCGGTGGCATTCAAGGAACACGGCTCTACCATTGAAGAGAGGAGCTTCTGAT
>NC_087224.1:17662997-17690945 GCF_015104395.2 Macrobrachium nipponense | reverse complement strand
TTGTTAAGGGGGTTGTGGTGGTCGTGGCTGTAGAGGCAACTTCTGAAATGCAAGTACATCTTTAATTTCACCAGTCAATTCCACCTCAACTGTAATAACTAATTAATCCAAAAATTTTCCAGACTAGAGAGAGAGAGAGAGAGTAGAGAGAGAGAGAGAGAGAGATAGAGAGAGAGAGAGAGACGAGAGAGAGAGAGAGAGAGAGATATTTATTCAATGCAAGGCACCACTGCAACAGCAGACAGCATTTTAACTTATAAAAACTAGAATCACTCTTAATTAACCTCATTAGCAGTTCTCAATACATATATACAGGGTGTCCATAAAGTCATGGTGTATTTTAAAATACTTGGGGATCCATAACTATACATGATGGAATTAATCTGCAAAATGGATAAGAAAACCTGATGTTTCTAGTTTTCACACTTCTTCTATTCTTCTAAAGTTTTATTCATTATTTGTTATATATCAATATTTTACACATTTTCTGAAACTTGAAAATATTTCTCAATTTCTGAAACTCAAAAATGACTTCTTTTCCAGAACTGCTGTTGTCCCATGGTTTCACTAGAAGAGAGAGGTCTGCATTCTTTAGCTGGCCCAGATAAAATGTATTGTTGTTGTCCAAAGACGGTTTACAACACGGTACAATAAAGTACCACCACACGGGATGTACGTAGCCAAGTGGATGAACAAATTTAATAAAACAAGTGTTGTTATTGATAAAATACAGTAGTTTTGAAAGCTCATCTCTAAAAAAATGTTTGACTTTAAAGACTTTTTGGGCCTCTTTCAAAGGATTGTTCTACAGTTACACCAGTTCCTTCATCATCACATGGTCTACCTGACGGTTGTTTATCAATAACAGAACCTGTTTCCTCAAATTTCTACATCCAAATGGCTGTACAATTCCTGTGGTGTGCTTCTTTTCTTATTGTAGGGTGTTAAACAATCACACTATACTGCTTCTTTATTGTAGTGGGTTGTAAACAATCAAACAGCAGCAAATTATCACTAGGAAAATCCTCAAGAACAGTTCATATATGAATTTTATTAGACATTTTGTTTCACTGATTGAGAATGTGCTCTGAAATTCCAACAGTATCTATTTGCAAAAGTCAATACACTCGTATTTAAAATGATAATAATTTTGATAAAACTCTTGGTTTACTTTACAATTCTATAGCACGTCCTATTATAATCTTATCATAAGAAAATATAAACATAACAATCATGCACATCTGCATTCTGGTATTGATTACATTCTCAGCAGCAGTTGACGGAGTTATACCAACATCATTATTATTCGTTGCTAAATGAAGCATCTTTTGGATATATATATTTGATTAAATTAATAAAGCTTGGTTTAATATGCAGCTTATGTTTACCCATATAAACCAATTTCAAATTAAGTAAAACTAAGACTCACTAATTTCAGTTGTCACTTTTGCCTGTCCAAGATGCTTAGCAGCTTTTCACTGTATTTATTTCTTTAGCTACAGTTAAAACCTGTGAGCTTTAGAGAGAGAGAGAGAGAGAGAGAGAGAGAGAGAGAAGAGAGAGATGAGATAGAGAGAGAGAGAGAGATCGAGAGAGAGAGAGAGAGAGCGAAGAGAGAGAGAGAGGAGAGAGAGAGAGAGAAATTATCAACTACCTAGCCAATGAGTTTGGTATGGTAAGTCTGGTTAAATGCATGACGATTTGCATTTGCATTCAGCCGGTCTCTGTACTTGTGCGTATACAATACCGCACACAACATAATGATATGAAATTTTTTTAATCCTTCATAGTTTTCATAGCTAACAAACCTGAGGTCTTAACAATAGCATAATCTTTTAGTGCCAGCTGGAAACCAGTTGATACAATCAAAGATTGTAAAGCAAGGAATCTGTGGCATCTGGCAACTCATGCATAAAACCTCATGAAGTGTCACTCTTTCTTCCAACCCAGCATATGAGAGGGGCGACTGGAGGCAGGCAGTAAAAATTAAGACCTCAGGTTTGTTAGCTATGAAAAATACAAAACGATAAAAAATTTGTCATTTGTTCATATGCAGAGCAGACCTTAAGACTTATCAATAGGATAGACTTACACTTGGAGGGAGGTACAAGTACCTTGAACCAACTGGGGGTTCCTAGAAGATTGAGATCTAAAGAAGGGGGTGTGAGCCTGTGAGAGATAAGTGAATATCTAAAAACTTAGCCTGCTGGGTTCAAACACAATGAGATATGACCGGATTCACTGCATTCGTGGAAGGTAAAGAGAACTCTGTTCAAGCAACAAATCATGTAGGCCACAGGGGTTTGTCAACACTCCTACCTCTCTTTGCTAGAGAGAGAAGTGCTACTGAGAAGCAGATTTGTCTACTAACCCTTTAACGCCGATTGGACGTATTAAACGTCGATATAAATTGTCTGTTGGGTGCCGATTGGACGTATGGTACATCGATATAAAATTTTTTTTTAAATTCGCGGAAAAATAGTTATAGGCCTACTAGACGAAAACTTTAGAATCACGCGCCTTGGGGGATGTTGGGAGCTCACGGATCAAGGCGTTGTTTTGTTTACAATCGTTACGCAGGCGCGCAAGCGTGAATTTCTTTCTTATTGTACTAAAAAGTATCAGCGACACATCTCAGAAATTATTTCGTCACTTTGACATAATTTTTGCAGCATTTTATATTAGCCATTACATGGAGTATTATATATGAAAATGTGCGCAATTTCATGTAGAATACAACAAAAACAATCCATGGTTGTATCTTTTAAAAGTTTTGAAATATTTTCATATAAATAACGGTAAGTGCCAAAATATCAACCTTCGGTCAACTTTGACTCAACCGAAATGGTCCAAAAACGTAACTGTAAGCTAAAACTCTTACATTCTAGTAATATTCAATCATTTACCTTTATTTTGCAACAAATTGGAAGTCTCTAGCACAACATTTCAATTTATGTTGAATTTATGAAATAAACTTTTTCCTTACGTCCGCGCGGTAAC
Organism: Macrobrachium nipponense; assembly: GCF_015104395.2. Taxonomy (NCBI): domain Eukaryota; kingdom Metazoa; phylum Arthropoda; class Malacostraca; order Decapoda; family Palaemonidae; genus Macrobrachium; species Macrobrachium nipponense. Next base: position 17,687,945 of record NC_087224.1, on the reverse strand, counting down.
TCTTCCGAAAAAATCGTAAATTTTTTCGTCAGATTGTCGTAATGTTTGCACCATTTTAAATTAGCCGTTACATAAAGTTTTATATATGAAAATGTGTGCAATTTCATGTAGAATACAACAAAAAAACAACCTATGGTTGTAGTTTTCGACCATTATCAGTTTTGAAATATTTTCATATAAATAACGATAAATAGAAAAAAATTCGTCCTTCGGTCAACTTTAACTCGACTGAAATGGTCGAAAACTGCAATTATAAGCTACAACACTTATAGCCTAGTAATATTCAATCAATTACCTTTATTTTGCAACAAATTGGAAGTCTCTAGCACAATATTTCGATTTATGGTGAATTTTTGAAAACAGCTTTTTTTTTTTTTACGTCCGCGTTACAAATTCATGCATAATTTTGTGATATTTTCTGTGTTGCCTTGATCGTTTTACAATGTGTTATATACCAAAATCATCGCAATTTTGTGTACAATACAACGAAAAAAAAATTAACTCGTTAGCTTTAACAGTTTTGCTCACAGCACGATTTGTATACAATTAATTATATATGAAATTTTTTTTCCGCGCTGTCATATATCCCAATATTTATATATGATAATATTTTTTTTTCCATTTCTGATGGTTGCATACTAAACTTCAGGCAATGACAAAAAAAGGAGCCAAAAATGAACTCTTAATCTTGAAAACTAAGCGTGCTGGGATTTCTTGAAAAAAGTATTTTTTCCACTTCGGTGCTCACTCGCGAATGCTGCCGGCATACGGGAGACGATTTTTAAAATACCTTCTTTGGCGTTTAAGGGTTATATGGAAATAAAACAAATAACTACAACCAGTATGGCTACCACACTCACCTGTATCAAACCAGTTCCAGCACATGACATCTTATTCTTCAACCTGCCCATAGAGAGAAAGGAAAAAAAGAGAGAGAAAGCAGTCAACTTACTCATTCTCTCTTCCACACAATCATCTTAGGCAAGATACAAACTGGCCAGCAAGGGCACTGGATGAGCTACACAACTTGTTGGGCAGCCACCACAGGACCCAAGGAAAAGATGTCGAAGGACCTGTGGGCAATGTCCTTTAGGTAGAAGGAAGTGAAAGTGGTTTGCCGAAGACAAGAACCAGCATTCAAAATCCTAAGAACAGACAAGTTCTTCTTAAATACCAGTGAAGAACTTATACCTCTGATATTATGCACCCTAGCCTGCACAGACTCAATGACAGCACTGCCAGAGCAATAGGATCCGGGACCACTGAAAAGTAGACCCCCAGCTTCCCATTGAAGCAAGTGGCTAAGAGGTCCAAAAGGGTCTTCCCCAAAGGTGAAACAGCCTGTAAGATACCTCGACAACTAGCAAGTCTTGGCAAATTCCAGAGAGAAGCTGGTTCAGGACACAGACCATCTTCTCCAGTTTTGTCGGAGCCTAGGCATTGTGGTAAACCTGAAGAAGTCCAGTCCGCTTCCCAGCCAGAGGATCCTTTATCTGGGTATGTCTATAGATAAAACAGCGTCGATGGTTTTCCCATTGGACCATAAGTTGCAAGAAGTTCAGGTCAGTAGCATGCTCCTTCCTGTCACAGGCCAAACAACCAGCTCAACAACGGCAGGTTCTTCTTGGGAACTTGCCATCTCTGGAAAAGCTGGTCCTTCATGTTCAGCTCCACCTTCAATCTGCAGTGGAGGCTGAAGGAGTTCTGGTCCCCAGCAGGAGATTCCCCTTAGCAGCATATATGTAAGTGTTTACATAATAAAAATATGGAATGTTAGTCCATACATATAAAAGATTGCTTACAGGAATGTGATCAGACTAGAGACGCTAAAGATGACGTATACAATAAAAGTAGGCTAAGATAACATGTCGTCACCTGTAGTCATTCAATTGTTTATAAACATTAGTCCAAGCTCCCTGCTTGAGACAAATTCCGCCTACCTTGTCTGTAGCGGTGTCTCATTTTGATTGTGTGTTCGTATGAAACTATGTCATTTGTATGTATGTTCATATGTTCGAACTACTGTCTGTTCCTTCATAACTTGTAACAGAGATGGTAGACAGGCAGAACAGAGTTAGCTATCGTCATTAGAAGACCTGTACCTCTTTACCTAAGCTTTATCATGTAGAGGAATAGGATTAGCCATCATCATTGGCTGAAGCGATCAAGCTATCGTTATTAGAAGACTTGTACAATCATACCTGATCTTCACCATGTAAAACTTCAGAAGAATATATAATTTTTTATACTTAGTGTTTTCTACAAGAACCTCCTCACCGAACCAACATGAGTTTAACACATCGTCGTAATAACCAACAAGATAATACCGACTTCATAAGTGATCTACAAACCCCCAGACACTCCATTGAAGATGGAAGTGCAATACCAACCGACTTAGCGTAAGATTATCGCTAGTCTAACATTACCTCATAGGGCGCCTTATCATACAAGGCACAAGCCCTAATATTGGTGGCCAGCGTAGCAGAAAAACTCTACAACGTCCTACGAAGAAAAAACCAGAATAATAAATCATGTATCATAAGAAGTCAACGACGACGGAAGCAGCAGATTCTTCAAGCAACCTAGTATCATCGTTAGTGAGCGACTTCAGAAAACAATAAGAACTTTTCAACGACGACGAAAGCAACAGATTTTTCAAGCAACTTAGTATCATCGTTAGTGAATAACTTCAAGAAACAAAACCGACGTGTCCTTTTTCCTACGAGGAGGACCAAGGCCGTGTGTCGTTATCGGAACACCGTGACTTCCCACAAAAGCAAGCTAAGTACAATTTTTTATGCATTTGGAGTAACTTTGAGTGTTTCCTTTGCAGGTCGAATTTCGTTATTCCTGTGGCTGAAGTTACGAGACATTCTTAATCTTACTTTTTTACAGAAATTATCTACATCACAGAGATTTCGCTACTGCGAGTTTTTTATCTTTGAGTGTCTGTTTCCAGAAGTTCTACTGAAATATCGTAATCATATACTATGTTAATTTTATCATTTTGGGTGATTATTAATCCCTTACGTAACAAATCATATTAAACAGTGAATATGCGTTTACGCAGTGGACGTCTGTATTTATACAGATGAATGGATAGGGTCGTTAAGCACCGTAGTGATTAGAAAACACACAAAAAACAAGTGGAACACCCGTACAAATCTATATAAATTAGAGGTAACACTATTTCGGGTCATGCCAATAAATGCTCCTTTGCAAAGTCCCGATCGCAGTTTTAGCCTTGAGTTTTTTGAGTTATATAAAATATCGAACCTCAATGACTCAACTTAACTTTAAAAATATGGCTGGATTGCAAGGAATAACATGCCTATAAAAAACTTTCATTAGGCTAAATGCGCTGACCAGGATCCCTCACTATTTCAAATTTTAGCAAAGAATGAAGTACAAACAGTTAATATTGAATGCAGTAGTGATAAACTTGTCTATTAGTAATCGCTCAGTTCCTAATAGTTCGTCATTCATTGCTTTATACGTAACCAGCAACATAATGCTAAAAAAACACAATACGTTGCCGATGGTAATAAAGAGAAGGATCCTAATTATTACAAAAAGAAATAGAAACAGTAGCCCGTTCAGAATCAAACAAGCAAGCTCGGTGACTGTGTCACCTAGTCAAGCGGTCAAGGTCAGTCAAAAACTGCCGAAGTGTTCAAAGCATAGCAAATTCCACACAATAAGCGACTCTAGCAGAGTGGGGAAAAGCGATGTTGGTTTATACATACCAATATCTTTTTGAATTAAAAAGGATTTTTCCTATGAAACACACGACCGTATAAAGTAATCAGAGCAGGTTTTCGTTTTTTTTTTTAATACATAAGTTATTATAAGTAGTGGTGGATAAAGCCCGACTGTAACGCGCCGTAAAAATTAGAATATCTTGTTTATTCCTTTAGTACACGTAATATCCTGTATTTACGGACTCACCGTCTGTTGTTCGAACTTCCCTAATGAGAAGTCCGGATAAGCGAGCGTTTACAGATACCTCTATAGCTATAAAAAACATTGATCTGTATCTAGTGTAATTGTAAGATCCATCTAGGGATACACAAAATATTATCTTACATCCTGCAAAATAAGGCGTGTTTATGAAAGGAAAATCCTATAAACCTTCAAACATATCAAAATCAGTTTGAACAAAAAAGAGACAATTAATCAAATAATAACTTATATAAAGGAACAATACATTTGTCTCATAAATCGTAACATGTTCAAATGACCCAACAGAATTCTCCCCACAACCGCAGTCGTACTTTGCACGCAAAATCTCGAGAAGCATGCACCCTCGAATGTCTTAGTGCGTGTAAAAAGACTTTGCTGGGAAATGAAATTTTAATCCTTCCCGACACTCTGAAATATAACGATTTCCGCGAACAAAGCCCTAAAAGTATACATACGTGGATACGGAAGTTATAAATATCGCAGTTTTTATTGTTGCTAATTTTTAATCACGCCCAACCAGTCGTGGATGAATCTCTCTGATAATCTATCTAAAGTAATATCCGTAAAGTCATTCAAGCAGAGGTGATTCAGCAGAATTTTTTTTTTTTTCTTCTACCTGAATACCAGGAAGTTTCTCCACTAGCGAGTGATCTCTGGAAAAAACGGATGTAATTTAACACAAAATACGGTCTAAGGACAAACATAAAGCTATATACGTCCCCCCACCCTTCGTATAGACTCTCACTGCAATTTCAAAATAGAGATAAATGACGAAGTTGGAAAATGTTAGTAATAGGAGTCATTAGGAAATCAAATAAGCCCATATAATTTTTCCCTCAACGTCATGCCATAAAAGATCGGACTTTGGCGTATCTGCGTAGATTTCTGTCGCTTAAACAAGGAAACGACTCCCGATAGTTTCCAGTGCCATGTAGCGACGACATCTTATCTCTGTTAGGTTAGAATAAATTTTTTTTTTTTTTTTTCACCAACTTGGACTTACTTAAAAGCTTTTACCAGATACCATTACCTAAGTGATTGTACTTCATACTCCGTTTTCAGCACTCAACAGGGGACATTATCAATTTTTTACGTATGCCTCCGGCTTACGTTGCGCCCCAATTACAATATAGTGTTTGGAGACTTTTAGGGGATAACCTACATGCCTATATGGATGATCTTGTAATCTTTTCTAATACCTTAGAAGTACATTCACATAAAGTAGCTAGTGCTACAGAGACAAAGACAAATAATCTCAGAGTAAAATATCTAAATGTGAGTTTTTTAAAACCGAACATGTTTATCTAGGTTTTATGTGTCTGGTCAAGGTCTTAAAAGTAGTCCATGGTAAGGTGTCGCTATTCATAACTTTCCGGTACTTATTAACGTAAAAGGGGGATACAGCACTTTTGCGCTGTAGTGGGTATTACAATCGTATGTAAATATGTAACTCTTCAATCATGACAGCTCCTTTAACAGATCTTACGAAGAAGAGCGTAGATTTATTATGGTCTGAAAAGCATCAACAGGCGTTCGATATCTTAAAAGCGGAAAATGCAGCTTACCTAACTTAAAAATCCCTGATTTAATAAGGAATTTTTTTTATTGCAACAGACGCCTCAGACCAAGGGGTAAGAGGGATACTACTTCAGCAATATGATAAACAGTTCTTTCCTATAGCTTTTTATTCATGTAAACTAAAGCCCTCTGAAAGTAAATATACAGTAATAGGCAAGGAGAGGGCTAGATATCGTTAACTCACTAGTACATTTTTAAGTTCATAATCTCGGCTATCCTGTTAAAGTCCTCACTGAGCATAAGTCACTTACCGAGTTTTTCAAAGGCTTTAATCAGTCAGTCCAAAAGGAACTCGGTTGACAAATGATCATTCAGGTCTTTGAAGCCAAGATAAGATATCTACCTGGGAAAGCAATTATCATAGCTGACGCATTATCCCGCAATCCCGCACCATACAGCAAAGAACCATTAATTGGACTAAAAGATATAGAAAAACATCCGTGCCTATTGTTAAAAACCGTATCTAAACAAGAAAATTCCTTAACCCAAGAGATCGCGAGCATTGAATATCTGGGTCGGAGCGCAGAACTGTTACAAACTGAACAAAGCAAGTGTCAACAGCGATAAGCAAAAACAATAAACACTTCGAAACGGAAACAGGGTCACAGGGCTAAGCAAAAAACAACCTAAACACTTCGAGCAGAAACCCTAAAGAACAAAAATATATTTAAAGTATGTGTATCAGAATAATGTAATCAAAATGTAATATTATATGTAGGTCCGTGACGAGGAAAACCCGAAGAACACAGCAGATGACTAACGACCAGGTAGTAGTAATAATCTCTTTCATACCAATCGTCATAAACTGGTTTGCATTCCGTCATCCAGGGTTCCCTACTATGTCACAGAAAGCCAAATCACTGTTTTTACTGGCCTACAATGCTTACAGATATAAAAAGCACATAACTAATTGTATCACGTGTCATGAAAACAAGGGATACACTAAGACACCTGTCAGTTTAGGAGCCTATCCTGTGCCAAATCAATCCTTGAAAGAATATACGTAGAATTATTAACAGAATTACGAGTCTGACAGAGGGAATAAACACTTCTTAGTGTCAATAGTTCCTTGACACGTTATATAGAATTAATAGCACTAAAAAACAAAACACCGCAATTGAGTGCGTTAGGAATATTTATGAGTGCTAAATCAGTAAACATGGAATTCAACACATGATAATCTGACTCGGGTGGTGTAAATCAATAATAATTTCCATAACACGTGGTGTGAATTCCTTTCCATTAAGAAAACCAATAATATATTTTATCACCCAGAGTCAATCGGTTTGGTAGAATAACGGATAATTAAATAGGAAGTGTCATTGTCTTACGAGTTACAACTCGTGATATTGGATCCGAACTGGATTATAGCGGTTCTCGCGGTTTTAAATACCTTTATCATTTATATCTTGTATCTATAGAATTGATGCCGCAAGTAGCCTTATACGGTACGCCGCTAGAACACTTTTCCACATATTCAAGCCAACCATTAATTTATCAAATATATAAAAAAAATAAATATATAAATAAATAAATATAAAAAAATAAAATAAATATGGATACAAGTGGAGTCAATATAATACACTCCGTAAGAAGTCGGAAGGGTTACAAATTATAATAAAAAAGGAATCACGATAAAATCAATAAGCAAAACGTAACCATAGATAATTAAATATCCAAATATATATGCGTAAAGATTTGAACTCTAACTTAACGCTTTAGTAATGACAAATAAGCTAAAATTTGTATGGAAACCTTTTTCATATAGTTTGAATAAGGAATATTTAATTTAACATAATTACAAATTATGCAGATTTCCAACATGAAACTAATATATTATTCAATTTTGGTACTGTTTTTTTTCAGACATTCTTTTCGTGTGGGTCGAGTATTAAAAGATAATAAATTTATCCTAAAGTCGTATTTATTACAGCAAGTAACGTAACTCTTAGCTGGCTGAGAGCAATCTCCTGCCAAGTGACGACGTCATCATTGCCGTATCAGCATTTGTTCCTTTTAACCTCAATAATCTGCTTACACAGGCTTCATCTCGCGCTGCAAAAGCAGATTGACTGGAGAAAGGAATGCTTAGTTCATGAACTTCACATGTGGTTCATAGGTCACATGACCCAGGCCACATAACATATTCTTATCCGTGTGTGTAATGCAATTAGTTAAGGACTTGCAATCATTTTAAAATTAATGAACAAAATAAGCAAATAGAATTTCTATAACAACAAAATGAATTAATTTTTTTTTTCTGAACCTCATAGACATTTAGAAGTATCAAGTATATGTATATAGAAGAAATATTTACTTGCAACATTAGCCTATTACAATTCAAGTAAAACATTCATGGGAAAATGTCACATTTTCTTGAAAAACCCAAAGTTTATTTAGAAATTAGTTACATAGTGGGTTTTTTTCGTTGCATCTCCTACCTATTAATAAAGTTTAAAAATTAACCTCAGAGGATGCGCACGAGAAAATTGAATATTAAACTTTTGTTAGGGCACATAGGATCAGATTTTATCACAACTTAATTTCAGTTAGCATGAGAAATACAGAATCATGATTAATCTTCTCTTGAACTCTTATGTTTTGCCTGGCAATCTTACAAATAGCTCCGTTTTCCACTTCTTTGTCTAGTAATTTACTACCAGTAATATCGAATTTTCTTTGAGATTCGTAATGATATCTATTTATTTTTTATAATTATGGATATTTTTACAGTCCTCATAGACCTGGATAGGTTCACTCATTGTTAATGCCATGGATAAAAAAAGTTTGTACAGCGGACTCTTTTGAAATTCCAAAATATCAGCGAATTCATGTGGGGTTAAGTCTGGTCTAAATGGCTCTCTCCCCTCCCGTATTTGGATGTTAGTCTGAACTTTACTTTGCCTTTGTGACAAGTATAATTTAACTTGCAGGCTGATTAATGGAACCTGGTTACAGTATCCTGCAGTACGAGAGTTTCACATCGCAACTTCAAAAAGTCGTTCGTCGCTGCGGATGACTACAGTCAAGTAACAACCGCCTACAATGTGAAAGGAATTTCTTAGACTTCTTCGACCGACACCGTATCTCGTCGTTATTCTCGTTTTAATGCGGAATGCTCCGGCGGCTGTGGGAATCGACTACGAAAGGGACATACTTCCGACAATTACGACCCGAAGGATATTCAATTCTACTTTGCTGGCGAAGGACTCGTGCTGGGGATGTTTTTTTTATTCATCGCGAACGTAATCGTGTAGCTTAGGATGCAGAGAATAAGTATGAGCGCAAAAATAGAACATTGGACCCGCCCAGGCAAATTTTCCCCTTGTTTTAACCCTGTGAAATAGGCCGTTTCATTGGGCTATAGGTGGTTGTCTGGAACTGTGTAATGGACGAAAAGTTGTTCGAACGCTAGTTAAAAGTGAAGTAGTATAGCCTCGGTCATGTATCCTATATATATAAAGTATTATGTATCCTATATATAAATGATCATAAATAACATAATCGAAATATATTTTTGCGTGAACGCACTAGGAATCTATATATAAATGATCATAAATAACGAAACTAATATATTTTTGCGTGTACGCACTAGGAATCTATATATAATTGATCATAAATAACAGAATCGAAATATATTTTTGCGTGTACGCACTTATTGGAATCTATATATATAAATGATCATAAATAACGGAATAGAAATATATCTTTGCGTACGCAATAGGAATCTATTTAGAGTGCACATATATTAATCATAATTATATGAATCCATACCAATGTATAAACAAATCAGGTAGCCTATAATCAATCTGTTACCTTTTTTCTTACCAATATCTGCAGTTATATGTGTTAGTATATGGATTAATGAATCAGATATATAACAGTTAGCATAAAAATCAACGAATCAATCAGCATAAACATTAATAACTTTATCATTTCATATATGAAATTTTTTATCAGTTAAAATATGATTTTTATCATGTTAATCTTCATTCTATGCAATTGTCAAAGTACATTAGTATTTTCTGTAGCATAAGTATCTTAAAGAGATGAAGTGAAAAACTGTATCAGTATATATCACGTGATCACTATTATTTACGAATATCATATGCATATTATGTCTAATATTTATTACTTGAATCTGTATTTGTGTACACCATGAATTTTTTTTTTTACTTATAAGTAATTCCTATTATCTCTATATATTCACATAGTGTCTGTATCACACTCCTATAAGTCAAATGCAAGTCAAGCTTGAGTAATATTCAGTGGTTGGTTTTGGTAGCTGACCGAGCTAATGTAAGTGTTTACATAATAAAAATATGGAATGTTAGTCCATATATATAAAAGATTGCTTACAGGAATGTGATCAGACTAGAGACGCTAAAGATGACGTATACAATAAAAGTAGGCTAAGATAACATGTCGTCACCTGTAGTCATTCAATTGTTTATAAACATTAGTCCAAGCTCCCTGCTTGAGACAACTACCGCCTACGTGATCTGTAGCGTGTCTCATTTTGATTGTGTGTTCGTATGAAACTATGTCATTTGTATGTATGTTCATATGTTCGAACTACTGTCTGTTCCTTCATAACTTGTAACAGAGATGGTAGACAGGCAGAACAGAGTTAGCTATCGTCATTAGAAGACCTGTACCTCTTTACCTAAGCTTTATCATGTAGAGGAATAGGATTAGCCATCATCATTGGCAGAAGCGATCAAGCTATCGTTATTAGAAGACTTGTACAATCATACCTGATCTTCACCATGTAAAACTTCAGAAGAATATATAATTTTTTATACTTAGTGTTTTCTACAAGAACCTCCTCACCGAACCAACATGAGTTTAACACATCGTCGTAATAACCAACAAGATAATACAGACTTCGTAAGTGATCTACAAACCCCCAGACACTCCATTGAAGATGGAAGTGCAATACCAACCGACTTAGCGTAAGATTATCGCTAGTCTAACATTACCTCATAGGGCGCCTTATCATACAAGGCACAAGCCCTAATATATATCTCTGTCAGAAGAGGTGAGAAGAGACCTTCACTGGTGGACGACAAGAATCTTAAGATAGGAGTCCCTCTACATTTACCCCCTCCAGATTTACTCCTTGTTCGCAGATGCTTCCATTGATGGTTGGGGAGCTCATCTCGAGGGGGGTGGTGTCTCGCCAACTCCACTAGTTGACAGTCGAGATGCACCAGTGGATGATTGACAACTCGGTGGAGCTCATGGCCAGGTACATTCCTGGCAAGTTATGTGGTGGCCAACAAGCTAAGTTAGTGGTGTCAAGTCCTAGGTATGGAGTGGTCTCTGCATCAGAATGTAGTAGACAGGCTGTTTCACCGTAATTTCTTTTAGTCTACTTTCTCATATATTATATGCAAACATAAAATAGTTTTCCATGAGAAAAAGAGAGAATGGCAAGCAAATGCACAGCTAGTGCATAGTTTACCTTAAAGCCAAGCATGTATGACTTAATACCAACACAAGACAAAAAAATTTTCTACAGTATGTCACACTGCATTACTATTGTAAGACAAATTTTTAATCAACTGGTATTTTTCAGAGCTAACAAACCTAAGGTCTTAACAATATGATCTTGTAGTGCCAGCTGGAAAGCAGTTAAAACATTCAAAGATTGTAAAGCAAGGATTCTGTGGCATCTGGCAACTTGTGTATACGAAGTGGAAGCTGTTCACCGACCAGGCTTGGGGCCTCATGATGCATCAAGTCTTTCTTCGACCGCATTGGAGAGTAGTTCTTGCTTTTGCGCTCCCAAGCCGGTTCCTTTGTTAGCCTGTGATTTATTTGTGCTTTGCTTTCAGAGAGAGAGAGAGATAGAGAGAGAGAGAGAAAGAGAGAGAGAGAGAAGAGAGAGAAGAGAAGAGAGGAAGAGAGGAGAGAGAGAGAGAGATTGCCTTTCATCATGGATTCCACCAAGAGTTCTAGGCCCCTCTAACACTCCAAGTGTTCCAGTATGACCATGTTCAAGGTTTTTGGAGTATTCCATAACTGAATGGCATTAAAGATATTGTGATATTGTACATACCAGAGAGAGAGAGAGAGAGAGAGAGAGAGAGAGAGAGAGAGAGAGAGAGAGAAACACAACTGATTACTGGGAAAAGACATAACAGTTTACCTGGAACTGGTGTACCAGGAGCACTTGCATTGGCTGAGGGAGGTCTTGATCCTTCTTCACCTTCATCTAGGAACTTTTTGGGCTTTATCAATCGTCCACTACGACTAATCTGTGGTTCTTCTATTACCTGGTAAAAAAAATGGAGTAGATATAAATATGTGCCTTAAAGGTTAGAAAGTCAATAGTAAGGCTGCCATTTAATAAAACTTCATAATGTTAACAAGCAGGAAAGGTACAGTCGACCCTGATTATAGTAATACCCCAAATTTAAGCGAGGTTAGGTTCAAGCCCCCTCGCACAAGGGGAATTTTTGCGCAAGATTGGCACGGTCTCTAAACATGCTAATAAATCCTTAGTTGAAGAGTTTGAACACTAAATATGACCCTAATCATGCTCCCTAAATATTAACCCTTAAACGCCGAATGGACGTATTAAACGTAGAGTCAAAATGTCTCCCGTATGCCGAATGGACGTACCATACGTCGACTCAATAATATATTTTTTAAAAAGTTGCGGAAAAATTCTTATAGGCCTACCAACCGAAAACTTTTGAATCACGCGCCTTGGGGGATGCTGGGAGTTCACGGATCGAGGTGTTGTTTTGTTTATAATCGTTACGCAGGCGCGAATTTCTTTCTTGCCGCTCTAAAAAGTATCTGACACATATCGGAAATTATTTCGTCACTTTTTATTGTACCATTTTAAATTAGCCGTTACATGGAGTATTATATATGAAAATGTGCGCATTTTTATGTAGAATACAACAAAAAATACTCATGATTGTAGCGTTTATCAGTTTTGAGATATTTTTATATAAATAACGATAAGTGCCAAAATTTCAACATTCGGTCAACTTTGACTCTACCGAAATGGTCGAAAAACGCATATGTAAGCTAAAACTCTTATATTTTAGTAATATTCAATCATTTACCTTAATTTTGCAACTCATTGAAAGTCTCTAGCACAATATTTCGATTTATGGTGAATTTATGAAAAAACTTTTTCCTTACGTCCGCGCGGTAACTCTTCCAAAAAAAATCATACATGTGATTGTGGTAATGTTTGCACCATTTTAAAATTAGCCGTTACATAAAGTTTTATATATGGAAATGTGTGCAATTTCATGCACAATACAACTAAAAGCAAGCCATGGTTGTAGCTTTTATCAATTTTGAAATATTTTCATATAAAAAATGATGTGACAAATTTTCAACCTTCGGTCAACTTTGACTACCGAAATGGTCGAAAAACGCAATTGTAAGCTAAAACGCTTATATTCTAGTAATATTCAAGCATTTACCTTCATTTTGCAACAAATTGGAAGTCTCTAGCACAATATTTCGATTTATGGTGAATTTATGAAAAAAATAACATTTTCTTTACGTCCGCGCGGTAACTCTTCCAAAAAAAATCATACGTGCGATTGTGGTAATGTTTGTACCATTTTAAATTAGCCGTTACATAAAGTTTTACATATGAAAATGTGCGCAATTTCATGTAGAATACAACAAAAAATAATTGAAGGTTGTAGCTTTTCTCATTTTTTAAATATTTGCATATAAATCACGATAAATAGAAAAAAAAACCACGTTCGGTCAACTTTGACTCTACTGAAATGGTTGAAAAACGCAATTGTAAGATAAAACTCTTACAGTCTAGTAATATTCAGTCATTTATCTTCATCTTGAAACAAATTCAAAGTCTCTAGCACAATATTTAGATTTATGGTGAATTTAAAAATAAAAACTTTCCTTCCCTCAGCGCGTGGATTCTCCGCCACAAATCTCCGAAATGCGTACGTCCCATTCTCGGAATATTTGCTCCGTTTCATATTAGGCATTTCATAGAGTTTTATATATGAAAATGTGTGCAATTTCATGTAGAATAAAACGAAGAATATTTGAAGGTTGTAGCTTTTCTTATTTCCGAAATAATTGCATATAAAAAATATATATATAAAAAATCGACATTCGGTCAACTTTAACTCGTCAGATATGGTCGAAAACTGCATTTTTAAGCTAATACTCTTACAGTATAGTAATATTCAATCATTTGTCTTCAGTTTGAAAGAAATTGGAAGTCTCTAGGACAATATTTAGATTTATGGTGAATTTTTGAAAAAAAATATTTGTTTATGTCCCAGCGTTACAAATTCATGCATTATTTTGTGATAATATTTTCTCTGTGTTGCTTTTATGGTTTTACAATGTGTTATATACCAAAATGATTGCAATTTAGTGTACATTACAACGAAAAAAAAAGTAACTTGTTACCTTTAACCGTTTTGCAAACAGCGCGATTTGAATACAATTATATATGAAATTTCGTTTTTGCGCTATCATATATCGCATTATTTATATATGATAATAATTTTTTTCATTTTTGATGGTTGCATACTAAACTTCAGCCAATGACAAAAAAAAAAAAAAAGGAGCCAAAAATGAACTCTTAATCTTGAAAACTAAGCGCGCTGTGATTTTTTGAAAAAAATATTTTTTCCGCTTCCGCGCTCACTCTTGAACACCTCCGGTACACGGGAGACATTTTTTTTTACCGCTTCAGCGTTTAAGGGTTAAGCTAACTTTTAAAGGAAATTAAAGTTACTGTAATTTCATTAGAAAGTTAGTTTAATACATTACCCATATAAAAGGAAATAAATGGCTGGTAAAAATATATTGGTGTGTGTAAAGAATACATACATAACATAGTTCTCTCTTCTTTCCCCCCTTTCGACCAACCAATCTATTTTTAGAATTCTTCTCAACCACTTTTAAAAAATTCTTTTTTCTGTCTCTTTCTTTGTTTCTGAAATTCATTTTCATGTACAAACAGTGCTTTTTATTTGAATTAATACAACTCTTTAGTTATGTGTCTTTCAGAACAGGCGCTTACAGTTCTAGAAGGTAATAGAGGAGTGATATGGTAGTTACACTTGACAACGTCTCCGAGGGTTGCGTGAGAGAAATAGAGAGAGAGCGAAAGAGTAAGTGTGAGCGTCGTTGGGTTGTTTGTAGTTGTCGAGAATAATTGAGAGTTTAAATGTTTTTGTATGTTGCGGTGTCGTGTTTGTGTTTGGTGTTGCTGTAGGGTAGTGTGTATATATGTTTTTCTGAAATGTGAGTGAGCAAGCTATCGAGAGAGAAAAAGTGTAGTGGTGGATGGATAGTTAACAAGTGGTTTGCTTATTGGGTGATCGTCTAAGTTATCTGCTGGCGTGGTTGCTGGGTCAGTCAGAGAGTCTATGATCAGAGTCTGTGATGGACAGTCTGTTTTCTCAGAGTGGTGTTGGTATTGGATGGTCAGTTGTATTGTGTGTGTTTTATGAAGTTGTTTGATTTGCTGGTGATATTGTATGTTAGCAGTTTGTTGTGGCTGTATTGCAGAAGTTTATTGTGCTTGTGCATTAGAGAGTTGTTGAGCTTATGAGTTCCTGTGGTGTTGTATGAGTTGTAGTTGCAAGTTGAGTGTTGTTGGGGAGTTGTTGTGTTCTTGGTGTTGTTTGTAAGTAGTTGTGTATGGACTTGTAATGTTGTTTTGATGTTGTTGGTATTTGTCTGTGCAGTGATTTGTTGAGTTGTTGTGTGGTTGTAGTACTTGGGTGGTTGTGTGCTGTGATTTCTGGCGGTTGTTGCGGCCATAACCAGCAGGCAGCACAGATTCTTGCCTAGAAGACAGTCATATCTGGTGAGTACATGAATGTGAGAGTTTTGTTTGTCTGTTGGTGAACCAAATGTCCTGTCGATAAATAGCATTGTAAAGGGGAAAGTGGCTGGGGGGTCATTGATAGTCAGTATGACTAAAGCAACTGCGGAGAAATTTGCTTGCTTTCTTTGCTTGCTTGTGATTCTGCCACAAGGTTAAAGTAAAAATCATTGATCGCATAATTGACACCTCTGGACTTTGAGCTTCTGTGGAGTTAAAAAGAAAGATGAGGGAAAGAATTGTTTTTATGCATCATTTTGTTATTGCAGTTATATTATTATTATTATATTACTATTATTATTATTATTATTATTATTTGAAAATATTATTACACATATGGTAGATATAGTAATGTACCATAAAAATTCTCTCATCTCATCTCATCGAGAGAGAGAGAGAGAGAATTGTTCTTACTTAAAAGTGAAATGGAAAGGTTATTTCTTTAAAATACTAAATTATTGTTATTATTAATACAGGTAGTTGTCGACTTACGACCACAATTGGTTCCGACCAACCGGTCGTAAATAGATTTGGATGAAAGTCGGCCCATGTTAATTTACCGTAAGAATATTATACAAGCCTAGCCTACACTAGGGTAATCAGTACCATCTTTATATATAGGGTAGCCTAGCCTACACTACACAGCATTACTTCATACATATATGGCATAGTAATTATTAATTTCAGCTAATTCTCTAGGTTCAATGCACATTGGCTTATGATAATTCTGTACAAAGAGAAATTGAATAACTTTTAACAAGTTAGCCTCGCATATACGATGATGATGTATTCATGGCACATATATCGTATATAAACGAATACAGTAACCTAGCCTACAGTATACTGTATACTACATATACGATATAATTTAGAAAGTTATTAATACAGTTGAATATCTTAAAACCGGCATTCTATGGTCTGGAAACTCCCGTGGTTCAGCTTGATTTTAAATCAGCAGCCATTAGACTGTTCAGCCGCCCCTGGGACGTGCCACATATTGTTTAAAACTTAAAGGTAGCCAAAACTATGCCATATATCCTTTGTTTGTATGAAAATAGTTGTTAGTAATGCAAATATGCGAAGTCAAGTATGTTTTTTATATTTACCTTGGAAGGATGAATATATATTTTTAAATATTCTACTTGAGAATGCTCAACCAAGTCAAACCTTCTAACTTTTAATCAAAACAATGAGACATTTGTCAAGCAGAAATTCCTTACTCTGTATGTGCTCTGAGAGACCATTTTGATAATGTCTTTAAGTAACTGTGTATTTACTTATTGGATATGCCACCCATGAGATTATATGATGCTAGAGGCAAGAAGTTCAAGCATAAATCTTTATCCATGCTAGAAAATCTTTATTTTGTTAGCGAATAGTTTACTGTTCATTTTCCTCAATAGATGGCGCCGCTGTGCTTTGTTTAAGGTTTGACAGCGACGGCAACATTTAAATGCACTTATCGCAAAAATTCATTCATTATTTTGTTCATCTCTTATCCTCTACAATAAAAACCAACTAAGAAACTAATAGTGATAATTATGAAGCTATAAAATTTTGGATATGAAAGTCACCGATAATAAAGTGCAGATTCTGAGAAGTTTAGTATTGTATTTAGACTTACGATTGGGTAGGCTAAATGTGTTGAAGTACACTATTTTAAAGAAATTTATACTATATAAAGTTATAAAATGATGAAGTTGAAATATATGAGCAATAAAAATGATAAAAAGCAGTGTCAGAATGTAGCTAGTAGGAGGCTAAGTTGGAAACTATGCTACGTATTTGTATGTGGAATTACCTAAAGGCTTCATTTTTTAGGGACGTATTCTATATTCCGATGTCAGGCTGCAGATGGCTAGGTATATTTATGAATTAAAAATACTACAATGAACCTGCAACTTTTCTGCGAATCTTTTAAAAAGTTGTACATTATTGTACCCAATAATATTATATGTATTCTCATATTATTAAAAATACTAACAAAGCAGTCAATGTTTTGGTTTCGAATACGAGTTTAGTTTGCATGTATGCGTTTTATTTTGCCGTATTTAACTCAATTTGGAGCAAATTGCCTTGCTCCTAGTTAGTATAAAATATTTAGATACTTTACTTATATGAGACAAGGTAATTTGTCATTATATGATATGTTTTTAAGTCGAAATATGAATTTAATATGTCCCATGAACTAAATTATTTTTTTTCGTTAACAGATTGCATTGTGGACATGTTTATTGTGTAAAAATATTATGTGACTCCGTTCAGTATTTTCACTTGATTTATCGTTAGTTACGTTACTTATCTTTTATTGGCGAGAAAACAACAGTAAAATGTGTTCTTTCAAGACCTGAAGTTTTGATTAAAAGTATTCTCACTCAATTTTATCTATGGTTGCATTTGATGGCATAAGTTTACTGGAGTTATATCCGTGTTGCCGATGCATGATAATAGTCATTAGCAGCACAAAAAGTGAGCTGCGTGTGTGGAGAGGCAGGAACTGGGGAAAAACTGTCATATGTTCAGCTGGACACCATTCATTCTTGCTCATGTCGCTTCCTAGTAGTTTTAGTTGTGGGTGGTTGTAAAGCCGATCAGTCGTAACTTGCATAGGTACTAGCTGTATTTGAAAATATTAATAAACATAGTACATACTACAAGTACCATAAAAATTCCCTCATCTTAGTATGAGAGAGACAATTAATATTTTCATTATTTAATGTTATTTAATTACTACAATAAAGCTTGAAAACTTAAAAATTACATAAAAATTGAACAAACACCTTTGCAGGGTTTCTCTAGGATTCGAAAATATTGCGCTTGTGTCTGTGAAATACTCGCATATGATAATTAGTTAGGTTCCAATGAAAAGTTTGTGCTACTGTGAATTCACACAAGATTAAGGTACTACTGTATATATCTTAAACTTTAGTCAATATTTTATTAATAGCCTTCTGCATAGGCAAAATGTGGGCATTATCCAATGTTTTCAGAAAACTGTTTGTGTTGTGATGTCATAGACAGCATGATGGTGGTGGTGGTGGTGGGGGGGGGGTGTGGAGTGGAGGAGGAAAAGTAAACAAAAAATGAAGATAAACCCGGCGAGCTTGTTGTGTAGTGGCTTTAGCTGTTAGGTTGCAGTTTGTAGGTTGTAAGTAGGAACCTGAACAGGTGGATAAATTGTATGATTGTAGCATAATGGACAGGTTAGGCTAGGAAAATGTTCAGAACCACCCCCCATTCCCCCTTTTTGCAGATTTTTCTGTGAAATGCATATCCACATTATTCATTTTCATAGAGCAATTGCTGTATTTTCATACTTTTCATGAAGAAATATTCATTAATTACCATATTTTTATATTTTCCTGACTAAATACATTTTTCAAGATAAAACTACTAAAATCGACAGGCATAAGTGTTTTTAGAGCAATTTCTTGGCATCCAAACTATCTAAATATCCAGTTAACAGTTTTCAGAGGGGTGTCAAGTATATATATACATTAAATATACCAAATTTGTAACTAATTTGTATTTTTCATAACTAACAAACCTTCGGTTTCAACATTAGGATTTACTAGCGCCAAGCTGGAAACCGGTAGAAAATCTTAGCTTCTTATAGGTAACTTATAAGGTTATCCACATTTCTAGGTATGGGATTAATGTAATGGTTTCTAGTCACCCAAACTCGTAAGAAATCATTTTTAAAATGACCCAGTCTGATCAGTTACCATGAAGCCACAATTCTAAGGATACTACCAGAACTATTTTCTTTATATAATAATGCAGCAATTTCCTAGTAACAACCAAATACACTACTATGGGAGCATAATACGTAGCTACATTGATACTTTCCTCATAAAGCTTAAGATATGGTTCCTAAAATTTCTAGGCTTAATTATTGTTAAATTCTGTGCTCTTTTCACTTCATGCTACACAATCAATTGCAAGCAGTTGATTAAATGTAACTTATTGACACAAACTTCTAAAGAAAAAACCCATCTTAAATTTTTCAGTTCCTACTAAGATTTCCAAGACAACAATAATACTTTCGGTAGTTCTCTGATCTTGTAAACAATGAAGTGAAGAAACGATGGGTATAGTCAGTATTAAATGGATGACATATTTGCTGAACAGTTGTTCTTTCAATCAGGAAAATTAAGCAGTACTGAGTCCAGCCAGTACTTGGAAAGTTGATTAGCAATGAGTGCCAGACACTAGACAGGTTTGTGGAAGACCCCCAAACCACACACCATATCTTTCGAACCTGACCAGTGGAACACCTTACCTGTTTTGAGTTCTCTTTTGCAACTTCCCTTGCAGATGCTGCTTTTTTGGCTGGCACATCTGGTGTTGAATCTGACTCCAATCTTTTCCTCTTCTTCCCACCTCTCTCTGTGGAATGCAGACATTATAAGAACAAAAAATATAAAACCTTAGCATTTTTCTTTTCCCCACCTCTCTGTGAAATATGGACATTATAAAAAATTAGAGTTGAAAACATGGAAATGTTGAAGGGTAAGCACAATGTGTCTATGGTACAATGTATTTTTAAGATTACTATACTTTGAGAAATATATATCTAAACACTTTCATTAGCTTTAATCCTGTGTTTTTGTGTGCAGCAGTGACATATACATATTGAAAAAAAGAACAAAGTGAAATTGCTAATTACAAAGAAGACTCCAGTCCATCTTATGGTGTGTTGCACATGAGTATGACTCCACTTCTCACTTATCAATACAGTCAGGTTTCAAAGACAAGGTTATCATTATCTGCATTGCTCAAGACTTACAGCACCCTAGGATTGTATGAGAATTTACATAAGATCGACAGGCTAGAGAGAGAGAGAGAGAGAGAGAGAGAGAGAGAGAGAGAGAGAGAGAGAGAGAGAGAGAGAGAGAGAGAGAGAGCGCGCTATCAAATCATATTTCTTCCACTGGACAACTTTTCTTCATATATACATCTGTGTAGTAGTATTGTTTGAACAGATGTTTTCATAAGTTATTACCAAATAATGATGGGGTTACAAATTGTAATGCTATTTCCTTCTTTTAACTGCAAGCAATCTCAATATATTCAGGTTTCCACAATCACTACTGATAGTAATGCTAAAACAACTTGAAGTGACCTTTCCTATCAAAATCTTTATACTGTATTATACAAAGGATAACAATTGTACAGGCAGGCGGCGAATCCTAACTTGTTTCGAACGTTCTGATTCAACTTACCCGATTCATCTATAACGAGAGAATCTTCATCTGAGTCTGCCGGTTTTAAACTTGAAACTGGAGTGTTACTTGCTGACTTTTTACCAGGCTTCAGAAGTGGTGTCTTTGGTGTGTTAGGAGCAGATGAGCCGAGATTGGCAATTTCAGGTGGAGTAACCTGTTGAAAGATACACAAGAATAAACTTACTAACATTTATAACTCCAATGAACACTCAATCATCAATCATGCTAACTATAAACAAGCATCAGGAATCTGGGGCACTGCTAAGTGGATAATTGCAAGTGAAAAAATAAAAAGTGTCCCAATAGTAAAACCTCACAATATCCCACAGCTAACAGTACTTCTATAGGCTATATATCTCTGCAAGTATCTCCCTTAAAAAGGTACACAAGCAAATAGAAAAAAAAAATCCAATACAAAACTTTACTTTTTATTTTGTAAACAGCATTTTTCACAGATATTCAAATGTTAAATTCTCAAGACTCAAGCTGGTTATGTCACTGAAAATTTTATCAGGGTACACAGAAGTAAGCATGGTAGATGGGAGGGAGTCCCTTATCTGACCTCAGGTTTGTTAGCTTTGAAAAATACAAAATGACTAAACATTTAACATTTCCTCACATGTGGAACACACCAACAGTCTTGACAATATGACATACTTGGAGGATGGTAGAAGTACCCTGAATCGGCTGGGGGTTCAGCTCACCTGACTACCCTTCCTAGAAGATTGAGTTCTAAATAAAAGGGGGTCTGAGCCTGTGAGAGAATAGATAAGCAAATATCTAAAAACTCAGCCAGCTGGGATTAAACACAATGAGACATCTCCAGATTCATTGTATTCGTGGAAGGTATAGAGAACTCTGTTCAAGCAACAAACCATGTAGGCCACAGGAGTTTGTTACCACTCCTCCCTCCCTTTGCTAGAGAGAGGAGTAAGTGCTACTGAGAAGCAGACTTGTCTATTGTACAGGAACAAACCAAATAACCACAGCCAGTATGGCTGCCACACTCACCTGTACCAGACCCGTTCCAGCACATGACGTATCTATTATTCAACCTGCCAATAGGAAGAAGAAAGGAAAAAAAGAAAAAGGAGACCAGACAACTCCCTCATTCTCTCTTTCACACAATCATCTTAGGTAAAATACAGACTGTCCTGCCAGGGTCACTGGATGAGCTACATAACTTGTTAGGCAGCCACCATCAGACCCAAGGAAAAAGTGTCCAAGGACCTGTGGGCAAAGTTCTTCAGGTAAAAGGAAGTGAATGTGGTCAGCCAAAAACAGGAACAAGCATTCAAAACCCTATGAAAGGACAAGTTCTTTTAAAATGCCAGAGAGGAACTCATTCCTCTGATATCATATGCTCTAACTTGCACAGCCTCTGTGCCAGAACTAGAAGGTGAGGAGTATGCCTGTGTAATCACCTCAAGCAGCCAAAATGAAAAGGTCTTCTTGGACACTTCCCTTCTGGACCAGCCTGTGCTAACAAAAAGTCTACACAACACCTAGGCCTTAGGTGACGAGTCACTTTTAGATAGCAGTGAAAAGCTCTGATGGGACAAAGCAATGACTCATAAGGATTGCTGTCCACAAACTCAATCAGGGAGGGAATTGAAAACAAGGCAAATCTGTTGGACTGAGGGATTTTGAGTCTTGGCTATAAATTCCAGGACGAATTTGAAGGCCACAGACCCCCAACCCTGGGTATACAGTATTTGTTATACCTCAGGCCATGAAGCCCTCAAACTCTCTTTGAGAAAGCCAAGGCCAACAGGAAAACTGTCTTTAGAGTCAGATTTCTGTCTGACAATCAAGGTAGGGGCTCGAATGGTGGTCAAGTGAGAATACTCAGGACCAGAGTAAGATCCCATGTCAGAGGTTGAGTTCTCTTAGTAGGATTGTTCAAAATTCCTCAACAACATCAAGATTTCCATGTCCATGCCTTCAGACACAGGACCAAACAAAGGCAGCCCTGTAGCCTGTGACAGCTAAGACGGAAAAACTTTTCTCATTTCTGAGAGATTAGAAAATCTACTATCCGCTGAACATAAGTTCCAAGTGGAGAGAAACTGCTGATGAAGACCTCCCGAAATAGCTGGACATCTGGCCCAATGCTTTATGAGAAAAGCCTCTCATTTGAAGGAGGTAATTGGCAGTCTCCCTACTGACCGGTGGGAACCTTTCCACATGTGGCTGGTAAAGGAGGTAGTCCCATGCAGAATTCCTCTCAGAACTGCTGACAGAAGAAACAGGTCTGGGAACACTCTTGCCTGTTGGCTACAAAGGTGCCACCAAGGTCATCCTGAGATTCCTGGAACTCATTACTCTGTCAGGACCTGACGCATCAGGCAGAACAGACGGAAGGTGTACACCTCAAGATTGTCCAAATGATGCTGTAGAGTTTCCTCCACCAGCGCAAGAGGATCCAGCACCACCGAGAAGTAGACCTCCAGCTTCCTGTTGAAGCGACTGACAAAGAGGTCTAACATGGGTCCACCCCAAAGGTGAAACAGCCTGTCCGCTACATCCTGATGCGTATCAGCCCCCTGCCGATAACTGGGGACTGCCTGTATTATTATTATATCTATAAAATGAAACCTATTCATATGGAAGAAGCCCACAATGGGCCATTGACTTTAATTTCAAGCTTCCAAAAAATATTATGCAAGCTTCCAAAAAATATTACGGTGTCCATTAGGAAGTAGGTAAGAGGAGGTACACTATGAGGAAATTCATAAAGAGGAGATCCCACTTATTAAAAAAGAAAAAGTTAATAAATTAATGTACCTGGCTGACAGCTGCACTGTGTGCAACTGCCCATCATGCATCTGCACCACCAACCCATGCAGTTGGAAGGACACCAATCCCACCTCCCCCCACCCCCAGCTTGTTGATGTATGCCACTAGCGTAGTGTTGTTGGTCATTAACACTAAAGAGTACCCCATCATCAGTCCCAAAACTCTTACTGGCCTAAAAAGGCTAACAAGAATTCCAGGACACTGATGTGGAGGTGTCTTGTCTTTCTGGTCCCACACACCTGAAACCAACAATCCTCCCAGTAACTACCCGAGTCTCGTAGATGCGTCCAAAAAACAGAAGCTACTCGGGAGGAGTGCCCAACAACACCCCTAAAAACAGGTTCCTGTCATGTCACTACCATAGATTTCTCCTCACTTTCTCAACAGAAGAACAGGAGAAACATGCGGGTCCCTCGCCAGAGACCAATCCCTTCATCCTCCACTAAAGGGAGTGGAGATGAACAACTATAATTTCCACTTCACAAATTACACAAAGATGATAAAAATATAAAAATATGTTGGATTCCTGCCCACGTAGAAATTGTAGGAAGTGGAGAGGAGGATAAAACAGATGAAGCTGCAACTATTTTAACAAACACACATATTCCTATTAATGATATGCATATATCATCTCTAAACCCCATTATATTATAATCTACAAATAGTAGAATATATATAACAGCGATACCAACAAAATTAGAACAAATCATATCAAAAGGACAGAAACACAATTCTGATACGTCTTAGAAGAGGTTACTTTAGTCTAACCTAGACATTTGATGAATAGCCCACATCCCTGTGTATGGAATGTAGAGTTAACAATAACAGTTTGTGTGAAGGCATACAATATAATCAAAATAAAATGTCTAGTTTGGAAAAAAGTTAATTTGGTCAGAATCCCCAACATTTCAATTAACACAATAACAAGATTACTAAAGAGCTGTAATTTACTTAATAAATAAAATTAAAGCCTTGTCAAAAATAAATTTAAACCCTTGAGACTGGCCATGTGAGATCAAAATAATTTGACTTAGTGGTGAGGTTAAACTACTTATCAACAATAATACTGTGTGAAAACAGTAAGAACTAAACCAATGCTTCCAGATAAATACAGACACTAAACTCATTGAGTTTCATTATGATTTTTCATATAAAAAATTTCTTGATTTAAAACCCTTTTTCATGAAATTTCTTTTATAACTACTGCTTTCGACTTGATAAAAATGCCATTACAGTGGGGCCCAAGTATTCGCGTTTCCCCAGATTTGCGGATTTCTCTCTGGACCATATCTACCCATTACTTGCGGGAAATATGCCTCTTTGCGGGGTTTTCCGACGAAAATACTCACTAATTAGTATATTTTAATGTTATTTTCATGAATAAATACATTTTTATGGTACAAAAATGATTTACTAATTTTCAAATATTAATATTAATTATTTTTTACTTTTTATAATTTTCAAATAGTTAATATTAATTAACTATGTTAGTAAGTTTAATAAGATTAAATGATATCACAAAAA
>NC_087224.1:17630660-17662497 GCF_015104395.2 Macrobrachium nipponense | reverse complement strand
TTAATTGTCAGTGGTATCGTGGCATTCACTTATACGAGGGTCAGTATGTGACTCAGCCTTGAAAATTTTAAATTTTGTTTATAATTTGGACTTGAGAATGTTAGCTAAATTATATCCCTGCTCATTCTCGAAACAATGTGGCTTCTGTTTATAATAAGCCACACATACATTTACAGTGTTCCCCCCCGTATTCGCGGCAGGATGGGTACCAGACACCCCCCATGAATAGCACGAACCCACGAATAGATAGAACTCCCCTCTAAAACCGCTTCTATCTGCCTATCTTGAAAGTTCAAATACCAAATGTATACTTACAGGATCTTCCTACATCAAATATACCATTGAATTGTTATTATTTATATCAGAGAGACCAGACCAGTGAAACGGGGAGAGAGTTACCACTGTGACATACACATCTTGTGGTAAAAGGGGTAGAGAGAGTGAGTGAGTTATCGTTATTTAAAATAATGAAATAGATAGATTATTTTATTTCTTTAAAATACTATTACAATATGAATTTTGTAATTACAGTTGTATTAATATTATTATATATTTGAAAGCATTACCTTCATTCTTACATCTTTTTTTAAATTTATAAACAAAAATCGTATTAAATCACTATAGTATACTCTTTAATGATTCGATATTATTGCTGTTTACATTTATATTAATATATGAAAATAGTAAATCATTTATCTATCATACTAAAGAACTTGCATCTCTGTAAGAGAGAGAGAATTATTATTTTTGTGATATTTAATCTTATTAAACTTACTAACATAGTAATTGATATTAATCTTTGAAAATTAGTAAAAGTAATTAATATTAATATTTGAAAATTATTAAATAATTTTTGTACCATAAAAATGTATTTATTCATGAAAATAACATTAAAGTATACTAATTAGTGATTATTTTCGTCAGAAAACCCCACAAATAGGCAAATTTCCCGCAAGTAATGGGTAGATAAGGTCCAGAGAGAAATCCACAAATCTGTGAGTCTGCAAATCTGGGGAACGCGAATAAGGGGGCCCCACTGTATTGGTATTTTTATCAAGTCGAAAGCAGTAGTTATAAAAGAAATTTCATGAAAAAGGGTTTTAAATCAAGAAATTTTTTATATGAAAAATCATAATGAAACTCGAGTTCAGTGTCTGTATTTATCTGGAAGCATTGGTTTAGTTCTTACTGTTATCAAACTGTATTTATCTGGAAGCATTGGTTTAGTTCTTACTGTTATCACACAGTATTATTGTTGATAAGTAGTTTAACCTCACCACTAAGTCAAATTATTTTGATCTCACATGGCCAGTCTGAAGGGTTTAAATTTATTTTTGACAAGGCTTTAATTTTATTTATTAAGTAAATTACAGCTCTTTAGTAATCTTGTTATTGTGTTAATTGAAATGTTGGGGATTCTGACCAAATTAACTTTTTTCCAAACTAGACAATTTATTTTGATTATATTGTATGCCTTCACACAAACTCTTATTGTTACTCTACATTCCATACACAGAGATTTGCTCATGTGGGCTATTCATCAAATGTCTAGGTTAGATTAAAGTAACCTCTTCTAAGATGTATCAGAATTGTGTGTTTCTGTCCTTTTGATATGATTTGTTCTAATTTTATTGGAATCGCTGTTATATATATTCTACTATTTGTAGATTATAATATAATGGGGTTTAGAGATGATATATGCATATCATTAATAGGAATGTGTGTGTTTGTTAAAATAGTTGCTGCTTCATCTGTTTTATCCGCTTCTCCACTTCCTACAATTTCTAAGTGGTCAGGAATCCAACATATTTTTATATTTTTATCATCTTTGTGTAATTTGTGAAGTGGAAATTTTAGTTGTTCATCTCCACTCCCTTTAGTGGAGGATGAAGGATTGGTCTCTGGCGAGGGACCCGCATGTTTTCCTGTTCTTCTGTTGAGAAAGTGAGGAGAAATCTAACTTGGTACATGACAGGAACCTGTTTTTAGGGGTGTTGTTGGGCATTCCTCCCGAGTAGCTTCTGTTTTTGGACGCAACTACGAGACTCAGGGTAGTTACTGGGAGGATTGTTGGTTTCAGGTGTGTGGGACCACAAAGACAAGACACCTCCACATCAGTGTCCTGGAACTCTTGTTAGCCTTTTCAGGCCAGTAAGAGTTTTGGGACTGATGATGGAGTACTCTTTAGTGTTAATGACCAACAACACTACGCTAGTGGCATACATCAACAAGCTGGGGGTGGGGGGAGATGGGATTGGTGTCCTTCCAGCTGCATGGGTTGGTGGTGCAGATGCATGAGTGGGCAGTTGCACACAGTGCAGCTGTCAGCCAGGTACATTAATTTATTAACTTTTTCTTTTTTAATAAGTGGGATCTCTTTATGAATTTCCTCATAGTGTACCTCCTCTTACCTACTTCCTAATGAACACCGTAATATTTTTTGGAAGCTTGCGTAATATTTTTTGGAAGCTTGAAATTAAAGTCAATGGCCCATTGTGGGCTTCTTCCATATGAATAGGTTTCATTTTATAGATATAATAATAATACAAGCAGTCCCCAGTTATTGGCAGGGGGCTGATATGCATCAGGACGTAGTGGACAGGCTGTTTCACCTTTGGGGTAGACCCATGTTAGACCTCTTTGCCAGTCGCTTCAACAGGAAGCTGGAGGCCTACTTCTCGGTGGTACTGGATCCTCTTGCGCTGGTGGAGGAAGCTCTACAGCATCCTTTGGACAATCTTGAGGTGTACACCTTCCGTCTGTTCTGCCTGATGCGTCAGGTCCTGAACAGAGTAACGAGTTCCAGGAATCTCAGGATGACCTTGGTGGCACCTCTGTAGCCACAGGCAAGAGTGGTTCCCAGACCTTCTGTCTCTTCTGTCAGCAGTTCTGAGAGGAATTCTGCATGGGACTACCTCCTTTACCAGCCACATGTGGAAAGGTTCCACCAGTCAGTAGGGAGACTGCCAATTATCTCCTTCAAATGATTGGCTTTTCTTGAAAAGCAGCAGGCCAGATGTCCATCTATCTCAGGAGGTCTTCATCAGCAGTTTCTCTCCACTTGGAACTTCTGTTCAGCGGATAGTAGATTTTCTAATCTCTCAGAAATGAGAAAAGTTTTTCCGTCTTAGCTGTCACAGGCTACAGGGCTGCCTTTGGTTTGGTCCTGTGCCTGAAGGGCATGGGCATGGAAATCTCGATGTTGTTGAGGAATTTTGAACAATCCTACTCACCAAGAGAACACAACCTCTGACGTGGGATCTTACTCTGGTCCTGAGTAGTCTCACTTGACCACCATTCGAGCCACTACCTTGATTGTCAGATAGAAATCTGACTCTAAAGTCAGTTTTCCTGTTGGCCTTGGCTTCCTCAAAGAGAGTTTGAGAGCTTCATGGCCTGAGGTATAACGTTAAATATACCAGGGGTGGGGGTCTGTGGCCTTCAAATTTGTCCTGGAATTTATAGCCAAGACTCAAAATCCCTCAGTGCGACAGATTTGCCTTGTTTTCAATTCCCTCCCTGAATGAGTTTTTGGACAGCGATCCTCATGAGTTATTGCTTTGTCCCATCAGAACTTTTCACTGCTATCTAAAAGTGACTTGTCACCTAAGGCCTAGGTGTTGTAGAATTTTTGTTAGCACAGGTTGGTCCAGAAGGGAAGTATCCAAGAAGACCATTTCATTTTTGCTGCTTGAGGTGATTAAACAAGCATACTCCTCACCTTCTACTTCTGGCACAGAGTCTGTGCAAGTTAGAGCATATGATATCAGAGGAATGAGTTCCTCTCTGGCATTTAAAAAGAACTTGTCCTTTCATAGGGTTTTGGATGCTGGTTCCTGTCTTTGGCAGACCACATTCACTTCGTTTTACCTGTGGCAGCCATACTGGCTGTGGTTATTTGGTTTGTTCCTGTACAATAGACAAGTCTGCTTCTCAGTAGCACTTACTCCTCTCTCTAGCAAAGGGAGGGAGGAGTGGTAACAAAATCCTGTGTCCTACATGGTTTGCTGCTTGAACAGAGTTCTTTATACCTTCCATGAATACAATGAAGCTGGACATGTCTCATTGTGTTTAATCCCAGCTGGCTGAGTTTTTAGATATTTGCTTATCTATTCTCTCACGGGCTCAGACCCCCTTATTTAGAACTTGATCTTCTAGGAAGGGTAGTTAGGTGAGCTGAACCCCCAGCCGATTCAGGGTACTTCTACCACCCTCCAAGTATAAGTCCGTCATATTGTTAAGACTGTTTGTGTATTCCATATGTGAGGAAATGATAAATGTTTAGTCATTTTGTATTTTTCAAAGCTAACAAACCTGAGGTCAGATTACAAACCTGAGGTCAGATAAGGGACTCCTTCCCATCTACCATGTTTACTTCTATGTACCCTGATAAAATTTTCAGTGACATAACCAGCTTGAGTCTTGAGAATTTAACATTTGAATATCTGTGAAAAATGCAGTTTAAAATAAAAGTTAAGTTTTGTATTGAAATTTTTTTTTCTATTTGCTTGTGTACCTTTTAAGGGAGATTTACTGCTGAGATATATAGCCTATAGAAGTACTGTTAGCAGCTGTGGGATATTGTGAGGTTTTACTATTGGGATTTTTTTTATTTTTTCACTTGCATTTATCCACTTAGCAGTGCCCCAGATTCCTGATGCTTGTTTATAGTTTGCATGATTGATGATTGAGTGTTCATTGGAGTTATAAATGTTAGTAAGTTTATTCTTGTGTATCTTTCAACAGGTTACTCCACCTGAAATCGCCAATCTCGGCTCATCTGCTCCTAACACACCAAAGACACCACTTCTGAAGCCTGGTAAAAAGTCAGCAAGTAACACTCCAGTTTCAAGTTTAAAACCGGCAGACTCAGATGAAGATTCTCTCGTTATAGATGAATCGGGTAAGTTGAATCAGAGCATTCAAAACAAGTTAGGATTCGCTGCCTGCCTGTACAATTGTTATCCTTTGTATAATACAGTAGTATAAAGATTTTGGAAACCTGAATATATTGAGATTGCTTGCAGTTAAAAGAAGGAAATAGCATTACAATTTGTAACCCCATCATTATCTGGTAATAACTTACGAAAACATCCGTTCAAACAATACTACTACACAGATTTATATGAAGAAAAGTTGTCCAGTGGAAGAAATATGATTTGAATAGCTCTCTCTCTCTCTCTCTCTCTCTCTCTCTCTCTCTCTCTCTCTCTCTCTCTCTCTCTCTCTCTCTCTCTCTCTCTCTCTCTCTCTCTCTCTCTTTTTACAAGGTCAATTGAATCTCTCTCTTTTTACAAGGTCAATTGAAGGTATATAGTAAGATTTGGAAAGATCTCTAAAATATTTCTGTATGAATGGTCACTGTCTTAACCTTTTATTGCAAATATCCTCTTCAGTAGGAGTAAGAGCTCTTTAGCCTGTTGAGCTTATGTAAATTCTCATACGATCCTAGGGTGCTGTAAGTCTTGAGCAATGCAGATAATGATAACCTTTTCTTTGAAACCTGACTGTATTGATACGTGAGAAGTGGAGTCGTACTCATGTGCAACACACCATGAGATTATAATAATCTTAAAAAGACATTGTACCATAGACACATTGTGCTTACCCTTCAACATTTCCATGTTTTCAACTCTAATTTTTTATAATGTTGTCCATATTTCACAGAGAGGTAGGAAAAGAAAAATGTTAAGATTTTATTTTGTTTTTTTTTTTTCTTATAATGTCTGCATTCCACAGAGAGAGGTGGGAAGAAGAGGAAAAGATTGGAGTCAGATTCGACACCAGATGTGCCAGCCAAAAAAGCAGCATCTGCAAGGGAAGTTGCAAAAGAGAACTCAAAACAGGTAAGGTTTTCCACTGGTCAGGTCCTTCGAAAGATTTGGTGTGTGGTTTGGGGGTCTTCCACAAACCTGTCAAGTGTCTGGCACTCATTGCTAATCAACTTTCCAAGTACTGGCTGGACTCAGTATTGCTTAATTTTCCTAATTGAAAGAACAACTGTTCAGCAAATATGTCATCCATTTAATACTGACTATACCCATCGTTTCTTCACTTTATTGTTTGCAAGATCAGAGAACTACCGAAAGTATTATTGTTGTCTTGGAAATCTTAGTAGGAACTGAAGAATTTAAGATGGGTTTTTTATTTAGAAGTTTGTATCAATAAGTTCCATTTAATCAACTGCTTGCAATTGATTGTGTAGCATGAAGTGAAAAGAGTACAGAATTTAACACAATAATTAAGCCCAGAAATTTTAGGAACCATATCTTAAGCTTTATGAGGAAAGTATCAATATAGCTACATATTATGCTCCCATATTAGTGTATTTGGTTTTTACTTGGAAATTGCTGCATTATTATTATATAAAGAAAATAGTTCTGGTAGTACCCTTAGAATTGTGGCTTCATGGTAACTGATCAGACTGGGTCATTTTAAAATGATTTCTTACGAGTTTGTGTGACTAGAAACCATTACATTAATCCCATACCTAGAAATGTGGATAACCTTATAAGTTACCTATAAGAAGCTAAGATTTGTAATGAAATATGGAATTTCATATATATATAAAATGCATAAATAAAGGTTTGTTGCCACAAAGGAAAAAATGAAAAAGCGAGATAGCCAAGTACTTTCGGTCCTGTTCAGACCTTTTACTAAGGCAAACTGATTTTACAGCGGACAACATCGTCAAAAGAAGGCTTAATATCCAAACTGACAGTACTCGGCTATCTCGCTTTTTCATTTTTTCCTTCGTGGCAAAATTCCTTTATTTATACATAGCATCATGTTTTATATACTTCGTGATCAAGTTATTCATATATAAAATGTATATTTAAGTAATATATTGTTACGTATAGCAGCCTTGGAGAGAGGCTAGATAACGTAACGGAAGTAATTGAGGGATTTCCAGAGGGAATTGCTTTACTTACCGTAAACTGATGGTTATTATTAGTTTTCTTTAGAGGGAAGGTCGCCAGAAAAAACTCGGGCCCTCTACTTAACAGTTATTTTATTTACAAAAAAGGCCCGTGCTGGGGCTGGAGAAAAGGTAAATGATATTGGCCCCCACGTTGGGGCTTATAATCTCATTCAATTCAAGCTGATTTTTCATTCACTTTGGGTAATGCACACTTGCGGGCAGAGACGGCACGTGACTCATGGAATCTGGAAAAGAATCCCAGATTAAACGAGATAAAAGAAAAAATGACTTCTTGCTTTGATTAATTAATTCTCTATTACTGGGGGAGAAGGAACTTTTAAGGGGTTTCACTGAAGTATGCAATGACTCCATTGGTCTGGGACGATCACAACAAGGGGAAGCATGCGGCCATGAGGCAGTGAGAGGGAACAAAAGGATGAATTCCCTTTGTTGCTGGAAATTGAATTGGGAGGATGAGGATCAAAATTATAATAGGTGATAAGGGACTGGCAATATGTTGTTCACAAGACGTACCTGGATGTCGTGTTTTGTGTGGGCCTTTGTAGAAACGTGGCTCTTTGTAGAAAAGCATGGGGCCCCCTTTGTCTGAGGCCTGGGTCATCGGCGCGCCACTCACACCCTGGGTAGGCCTAACAGGAAGGCAGGTAATTTGACCTCTGTCCGAGATCACGTCTCGCAGCCGACTGAGAGAGAATTCAGTTGGGTTTGCTTGGGGGTTGGCGGTTCAGGCTCAGCTTAACCCCCACCCCGATCAAGGCAAATCCTGGAAAACAAGCATACAGCCAGCAGAGGGGTCACAGGAAAGAGAGCTTAAGGTATAGGTCTAAGAAGTACCAATCTGCTACACCCCTTCCCTTTTGAGATACGTCCCTACAGCTGATAAAAGACTCTTTTTCCCCACTGGGGAACTTCCTATCTCAGCTGGCGGTTTTGGGTTTGTTTCCCGCGGTTACTAAAAATCAGCTGATATTCTAAAGAAATGGCTGCCGTTTTCCAAATCAAATTATTTAGTTAATTGCGGGGTAGACGAACGATCTATAAACGTCACAGCTCCCCCTGTTAAGAAGGCATTCACTCCCTTTCGGGTGTGAAGGTCTTGGCTTAAATAAATTGATCGTCTCGACTACCCCGTTCTCCTATTCCAATTTGAAGTTTTTTTTTTTTTTTTGAGCAGGGATACAGCTAACTACAGTGGCCTACCTAACTTATAGGCAAAGATGCTAAGTGTACTAACTTAATATAGTGATGTAGTCTAGCCTAATAAATAACTACAGGTTGTCTTGTGACGACAGTCTACTCTACCCCTAGATAAGGTTACTTGAAAATTCTACTTGCTACTAACCTAATGCCCTGGTACTAAATCATTAGCCTAACCTACTCAATACATTTAAATGAAGACGCAATCATTCCAGAGTGTGGTACGCACAGCAGTAGTTCAGCGACGGAATTGTAAAAATACATGATAAGAGGTAATGATGCTTGGGGATGATGAGTGGTTAGTTGACCAGGAGGGAAATGCAATGAGGTAGTTATATTTAGTGAGGGTTAGTATTACAATGGCTAGGGGTTAGAGTTGAGTGCTACTGGCAGAGATCAGGGCTGGCTACCTTCTCTGGGTAGGTGCCAGGATCATTTCTGCCAAATGAATGTGACACTGTACCTCAGGCACAGGTGTCAAGGAGAGCATTGTGGCTCTTGGGTTAGGGGTTAGTTTGTTAATGATTGGTTTACGTCCCTTCATTCTTCTTCTTCTTATTCCTCCAGGACCTGGCTATACCAGTCCTAGGAGTAGACGGAGGCACCGACTCTGGGGAAAGGCCAGAAACGCCGGCAGGAGCAGAGGCAGTGGTAGCCTGAGGGATTTCAGGAGAACACCCTACTTCGGTATCTGCAGCAACCGTCGTAGAGGTGGAACCTACTGCAGGGGAGGCCCTCACTTCGGCTGCTGCGACAGCCGTCGTAAGGGGAAAACTCCAGGCTGACTCCTGGTTGGGCAGTTCCTGGTTTTCCAGAGGAGGTATGAAGGTTAGGTCTGCCGGAGGTTCATCCTCGGGCGACAGTGGTGAGGGTGAAGAAGACTCATGGACTTTGGGTTGGCCATGGGCTGCGGTAAGCTCCATGCCTGTTGGAGGATCTCCTGTAGGAGGATCCTTGGTTAGGTTAGGCGCCGGCGCTAGCTCAGGGCCAGGCGCAGAGGTCAAGTTCGGTGGTGGCTCTACGTCCAGGCTGGACGGAGCTTGGCACTGCCCAGTGCTGCAAGTGGCACTGGCAGAGAGTTGAGGTCGACTGGACCTGTGACGGGTACCGGAGTGCAATACCTCTCAGCGTGCCCTTGGAAATGGGAGACAGAGGCTCCTGTCTCTTTTGGAAGGCTAAGCCTTGTGGAAAGTGGACATTGTCCGCTGCTGGTAGTCGCTAGGGCACCTAGGCCAATTCGTGGAGTGCCCTATTACGTTGCAGGTTTTGCAACGGAACTGTGAATGGTCAATCTCCCTCCTTGGTAACGGGGGCGAGAACTGTTGGTGGACGTACTTCCTGGAGGAAGTAGAATTTCGATGACTCCGTGCTTTTGGAGTGATTTGACATGGGGTTAGGACCCCTAGGCTTCTTGAACGGTGAGGGAGACTTCATGTCTTGCCCTAGGAGGAGGTCGTAACCTCCTGGAATGTAGCTTGCAACTGCAAGGGTACAAATTCTGGAAAAATGAGGTCTGGTGACCCTCAATTGGACGGTCGGAAGGATCAGCTTGATATGGTTGATACCTTCGATGGTGATTAAATGACGTCTATCGACGTTGCCCCTCGGGGGATTCGGTCTTCCCGTATCAGGGAGATTTGAGCGCCAGAGTCGTCGTAGGCTCTGACGTGGCTTGGCTGATAATGGCTTTGGAGGGGTGTGACTGTTATAGGGCCCTTAGCTGGGGTCCTAGTGAAGAAGGATTGGTGACGGCCATTGCGATGGTAGGAATATTGTGGTTCGCGCACCCTCCGTAGTTGGCAGACATGTGACCCTTGCGGCCACAGTCTCGGCAGAACTTGTTCCAGAACCTCTTCCGTGGCACTGGATGATAAGGCCGAGATGGCCCCACAGGTTGCGAATCTGCGGAGTCACCAAGGCTGGCAAGTGTGCTCTGGCACAGGTGAAGAGTCCTCTCTGGCAGTGATGTGACGTGGGGAGGGTTAAGGGAACCTCCGTTGAATCACCCTCGGAAGCAATTTCGGGGTAACTGGTGGGCTTACCTCTTCCAAAAGGGAGGAGGTAGGCGGTAAAAAGGTAAAAGGCTGAGATGGTGCGGAAGAAATTTCTATCTCGGGCACTGGATCAGGACCAGGTTCGCAAATAAGACAGGATGTCGGGGACATCGGAGGCACTAGCCTCTGAACCTAAATGAGGTGTGGTTATCTGGCATGCTGCAGGTGTCCGGTGCATCTGGTAGTGAGCTGCGTCCAGGGGAGATACGGTTTCTTTAGTAGATCTCGGCCCAATATCACCTGATAAACATCATGAAATTGGGTCAACTACGCCCAGGCGGCACAATGTGGTTTCCCTGGTCTCCTGGTCCAGAAAGGGCATTTCCACATTCAGAAGGACGAAGGAACAGAATAGAGGTTACCGTCAATCCATTCAAACTGAATTTCTTCGTTCGTCTGGATTTTGGCACCCCTAGGCAATGCCTTTCTGGAAATAAGGGAGACCTGGGCTTCGGTGTCGGCCATGACTTGTACCCACTGATAGGCCGTAGGAGACTGTTCATCAAGCAGGGCTACATGGTAGACCTTGGAGAAGTTCCACCCCTGGAAGCTCTCCTCCAAGGTAGAGAACGACTTGGGCACTGGTCGGAATCCACAGCATGCCCCACGCACACAACAAGTGGTGCAGAACCTCCGCAAACCACTTCATTACGGGAGTCCAGCTCATGGTCTGGGGCTTGGAAAACTAGCAGAGAGATTGCGTCTCTAGGAGAGCTAACTCATGCTCTCTCTCTTCTTCTCTTTTCTTTCTCTGCTTCTCTGGCTATCCTCTCTCTCTCTTTTCTCTCTCGCTTCTCCGGCTTTCCTCTCTGCTTCTCTTTCTTCTTTCCCTGCTGGCGCGCAGCAACCTGCTGCGTCTTTATCCACTGGTCAAGGGCTGGTCCAGTGTAACCAGCCTCCCTGTCCAGAGTTATGAGGGCTCCGAGCTTCTCTAGCTCTCTGCAAAGAAGTCGCAGGAAGCAGGGGAAAGACATTTTCCCTTAGGCTACAGTAGAGGCTCGGAAGAAAATGAAAATAATGGCCAGGAAAGGGTACTGAATGGAATAGGAGTGCCTACTGTGGAAAGTGGCACTCACTTGGAAATGGGTTCTGCAATGTGGTAATGAAAAGTGAAAAGACCGGGTGCTCCGTGGCACTTTGTGAATGGCACCTTCTGCTGAGGTGAAAAAATCGAATGAATGTGCTGTGTACGTCACACTTACGGGCGTTCCCAACTTGGGAGACGTTTGGAATGGGCTACCTGTACGTCTGTACAGGTGCGCGGCACTTATGAGGAGGCGTTCCTTGGGTTGGTCCGAAGGATCACTGCTCCTCGTACACGGACATTAATGAATTGGGGCGTTCCGTAAGGACGGACACGCAGGTTTGTCAGCACTTAGGGCTGGTATTGCGGCGCTTCGGGAGGCGTTCCCTTTGTTGAGTGTTCCGAAGGATCACTGACCCTTGTACATGGACACACTAGTTACTTGGGCGTTCCGTAGGGCGGACACGCAGGTTTAATGGCTACCTGTACAGCCTGTACGGTGCAATGCATTTATGGAGTCGTTCCTTGGAGCACTGGTATCGTGCTGGTGTCCCGGACACTACATGCAGTATACTTAAATATACTGAAGTGAAATGGCACTGCTCATGGCAGAGTGTAATGGTGGAGGAGAGAAAGTAAAAGGTGGGAGTACTTCAGCAGCCAGTCGATGGACAGTGTCAAGAATTAGTGGCACTGTAAAATGGTAAGACCTGACGTGCACTGGTGGTGGCCAGTCTAACTGGTAACGACTTCCCTGTCTGGAAGTAATGAATTTGCGTGGCACACTGTGCGAGTTGTGCTTGCGGTATACGCAAGTCCTTTGTGATAAAAAATGAACAAGACCACTCGGGCAACGACAGGTAATGATAATTGAAAATGCTCAGTCCCTCGCTGAAGTACTCGGTAAATGAAATAAATAAATGTTTGCAAACTGCAATGGACACATGCGGTACGTATCACGGACGCTGTGTAAATGAAAGACACAAGAGACTAAAATAAGGTTAATTCGGCATGCTATAATTAATGGTAAGATGTAGTACTCTTGGCTTCGTGAATACTGGGTTCTGGTTTCTCGCTCTCTCTCTCTCTCTCTCTCTCTCTCTCTCTGAGAGGGTGAAAAATGATATAGTGAATGAACTCCCTTATATTTGAATTGAACTACTAATGTTCGTTTAATATGACGCAACATGCGTTAAATTATCTACTTACGTTAACGTTTTTTGTGAAAGAATTGCTTTGATAAGTTTTATGAAAATGATAACGCGCTCGCGGTGAACGATGTTTACGTTAATGTTAGGGGCTTGCGCTTATGAAATGATTTGCGTTTCAATATGAAATTTACAAAGACGCGTTTTACGTTTAACAGTCTTGCAAGTGACTCTACTTTTAAAGATTTACGTTAACCTTATGTAAGGACAAGTGAAAAATTACGGTAAGGATTTGAAAACGATGTTAGCAAAACAATTGTAAATGAGGTTACGTTAAGTGAAATGAAATTTTCGCGCTCAGCGCGCGAGTGAGCGATGCGAGGTGAAACACGTGAGGCGAGAAGAGCGGTTGGTTAGCACCACGGTATGCTAGCGTTGATGGCGAATCAGCTGATTCTCTGTAAATGCGAAGACAATTTACAACACAAGATCCTACTTTCTTATTCAAGGCGAATTACGTTAATTTCTCTGGCAGGACGATAGATACTAGTACCAGAGATCGATATATTTACGTTAAAACTTTGAGACTTACGTTACTTTGCTTAAATGGTTTTAGATAATTCTGAAAGGGATAAAAACATGCTGCCGCTGTGAGCGAAAACGAAGGCTGGTTGAGACCGCGCAGGCGCGAAAGTGCGCTAAGCTGAATTAGCTGAGAGGTAAGCGGTTTACCAACACTTGGAATGAAAACTAAGTTAAAAATGAATACCCTAACATATCACAGACAAAAGAATTGTACACTTCTTTTGCCGTAACTATTAGTTAAAACACTCCTAACTAGCTAGGCTTTCAAACACAGCATAAACCCTGGCAAAGCACTTCCTAGTTTGATCTGGTCCTTTCTGGCATCTATCTGCACACGTGTTAGTGTAAGCTCCTACGAGGACAGCACAAAGTAACAGAATTCGCGGGGCAAATTGTTTGCTCGCCGCTAAAATAAAGCACTGGCGCGTTCGCCGTTACAATAATAAGACTTCTACCTACGCTCTTTTGACCACTTCAACCAATAAAAAAGAAATACTTCAAAACGTACCTTAAGCCTAACATTTGGTTATAGAATAATCATATTTAATGAATGGAATACCTTACCGTGAGTCAGTGTGTCTTCTTTCCCTGCAGTGTGCTTGATTTGCTTTTTGTAAAATAATTACAGTTTACGTTTTACAACGGATAACGCGATTTACAAGCTTTTTAAGCAAGCTAGGTTCATATCCTCGGCGAAGGTCGACAATGTTAGGTATATTGCGGCCTTGAGAGAGGCTAGATACGTAAACGGAAGTAATTGAGGGATTTCAAGAGGGAATTGCTTTAACTTACCGTAAACTGATGGTTATTATTAGTTTCTTTAGAGGGAAGGTCCGCCAGAAAACTCAGCTCTACTTAACAGTTAGTTTATTTACAAAAAGGCCCGTGCTGGGCTGGAGAAAAGGTAAATGATATTGGCCCCCTCGTTGGGGCTTATAATCTCATTCAATTCAAGCTGATTTTCATTCACTTTGGGTAATGCACACTTGCGGGCAGAGACGGCACGTGACTCATGGGAATCTGGAAAAGAATCCCAGATTTTAAACGAGATAAAAGAAAAAATGACTTCTTGCTTTGATTAATTAATTCTCTAATACTGGGGGGGGAGAGGAACTTTTAAGGTTTCACTGAAGTATGCAATGACTCCATTGGTCTGGGACGATCAACACAAGGGGAAGCATGCGGCCATGAGGCAGTGAGAGGGAACAAAAGGATGAATTCCCTTTGTTGCTGGAAATTGAATTGGGAGGATGAGGATCAAAATTATAATAGGTGATAAGGGACTGGCAATATGTTGTTTCACAAGACGTACCTGGATGTCGTGTTTTGTGTGGGCCTTTGTAGAAAACGTGGCTCTTTGTAGAAAAGCATGGGGCCCCCTTTGTCTGAGGCCTGGGTCATCGGCGCGCCACTCACACCCTGGGTAGGCCTAACAGGAAGGCAGGTAATTTGACCTCTGTCCGAGATCAGTCTCGCAGCCGACTGAGACGAGAATTCAGTTGGGTTGCTTGGGGGTTGGAGGTCAGCTTAAGCCCCCCACGATCAAGGCAAATCCTGGAAAACAAGCATACAGCCAGCAGAGGGGTCACAGGAAAGAGAGCTTAAGGTATAGGTCTGAAGAAGTACCAATCTGCCTACACCCTTCCCTTTTGAGATACGTCCCTACAGCTGATAAAAGACTCTTTTCCCCCAACTGGGGAACTTCCTATCTCTAGCTGGCGGGTTTTGGGTTTCCCGCGGTTACTAAAAATCAGCTGATATTCTAAAGAAATGGCTGCCGTTTTCCAAATCAAATTATTTAGTTAATTGCGGGGTAGACGAACGATCTATAAACGTCACAATATGTACTTGACACCACTCTAAAAACTCTGTTAACTGGATGCCAAGAAATTGCTCTAAAAACACTTATGCCTGTCGATTTTAGTAGTTTTATCTTGATAAATGTATTTAGTCAGGAAAATATAAAAATACGGTAATTAATGAATATTTCTTACGGTAAATTAACATTGGGCCGACTTGGTTTTTTTCATCCAAATCAATTTACGACCGTTGGTCAGAACCAATTGTTGGTCGTAAGTAACGAAACAACTACCTGTATTAATATAACAATAATATAAAATTTTAAAGAAATAACCTTTCCATTTCACTTTTAAGTAAGAACAATCTCTCTCTCTCTCGATGAGATGAGATGAGATCAGAGAATTTTTATGGTACATTACTATATCTACCATATGTGTAATAATGTTTTCAAATAATAATAATAATAGTAATATTATAATAATAATTAATAAATCTAATAACTGTAATAACAAAAATGATAACATTAAAAAAAACACAATTTTTCCTTTCCTATTCTTTGTTTTTCTTTTTAGCTTCCACAGAAGCCTCAAAGTCCAAGAGGTGATCAATTATCGCGATCAATGATTTTTACTTTAACCTTGTGGCGGAATCACAAGCAAGCAAAGAAAGCAAGCAAATCTCTCCGCAGTTGCTTTAGTCATACTGACTATCAATGTCCCCCCAGCCACTTTCCCCTTTACAATGCTATTTATCGACAGGACATTTGGTTCACCAACAGACAAGCAAAACTCACATTCATGTACTCACCAGCTGCCTGCTGGTTATGGCCGCAACAACCGCCGGATATCACAGCACACAACAACCCAAGTACTACAACCACACAACAATCAACAACACAACAAATCACTGCACGGACAAATACCAACAACATCAAAACAACATTACAAGTCCATACACAACTACTTACAAACAACACCAAGAACATAACAACTCCCCAACAACACTCAACTCACAACTACAACAACTCATACAACACCACAGGAACTCATAAGCTCAACAACCCTCTAATGCACAAGCACAATAAACTTCTGCAATACAGGCACAACAAACTGCTAACATACAATATCACCAGCAAATCAAACAACTTCATAAAATACACAATACAACTGACCATCCAACCAACACCACTCTGAGAAAACAGACTGTCCATCACAGACTCTGATCATAGACTGATTGACTGACCCAGCAACCGCGCCAGCAGATAACCTAGACGATCACCCAACAAGCAAACCACTTGTTAATCCATCCACCACTACACTTTTTCTCTTGATAGCTTGCTCACTCACACTAAAGAAAAACATATATACATACTTACACACTACCCTACAGCAACACCAAACACAAACATGACACATCAACATACAAAAACATTTAAACCCTCAATTATTCTCGACAACTACAAACAACCCAACGACGCTCACACTTACTCTTTCGCGCGCTCTCTATTTCTCTCTCACACAACCCTTGGAGACGTTGTCAAGTGTAACTACCATATCACTCCTCTATTACCTTCTAGAACTGTAAGTGCCTGTTCTGAAACAGACACATAACTAAAGAGTTGTATTAATCCAAATAAAAAGCACTGTTCGTACATGAAAATGAATTTCATTTCAGAAACAAAGAAAGACAGAAAAAAGAATTTTTTAAAAGTGGTTGAGAAGACTTCTAAAAATAGATTGGTTGGTCGAAAGGGGGGAAAGAAGAGAGAACTATGTTATGTATGTATTCTTTACACACCAATATTTTTACCAGCCATTTATTTCCATTTATATGGAATTACAGTTAACTTTAATTTCCTTTAAGAGTTAGCTTAATATTTAGGGAGCATGATTAGGGTCATATTTAGTGTTCAAACTCTACAAGTAAGGATTTATTAGCATGTGTATAGACCGTGCCAAACTTGCGCAAAAATTCCCCTCGCTTAAGTTCGGGGGTATTACTATAATCAGGGTTGACTGTACCTTTCCTGCTTGTTAACATTATGAAGTTTTATTAAATTGCAGCCTTACTATTGACTTTCTAACCTTTAAGGCACATTTTAATATCTACTCCATTTTTTTACCAGGTAATAGAAGAACCACAGATTAGTCGTAGTGGACGATTGATAAAACCCAAAAAGTTCCTAGATGAAGGTGAAGAAGGATCAAGACCTCCCTCAGCCAATGCAAGTGCTCCTGGTACACCAGTTCCAGGTAAACTGTTTTGTCTTTTCCCAGTAATTGGTTGTGCTCTCTCTCTCTCTCTCTAACTCGTCTCTCTCTCTCTCTCTCTCTCTCTCTCTCTGGTATGTACAATATCACAATATCTTATATGCCATTCAGTTATGGAATACTCCAAAAACCTTGAACATGGTCATACTGGAACACTTGGAGCGTTAGAGGGGCCTAGAACTCTTGGT
Source organism: Macrobrachium nipponense (assembly GCF_015104395.2). NCBI lineage: Eukaryota > Metazoa > Arthropoda > Malacostraca > Decapoda > Palaemonidae > Macrobrachium > Macrobrachium nipponense. The sequence goes on along the minus strand of NC_087224.1, from coordinate 17,645,288 downwards.
GGAATCCATGATGAAAGGCAATCTCTCTCTCTCTCTCTCTCTCTCTCTCTCTCTCTCTCTCTCTCTCTCTCTCTCTCTCTCTCTCTCTGAAAGCAAAGCACAAATAAATCACTAAATCACAGGCTAACAAAGGAACCGGCTTGGGAGCGCAAAAGCAAGAACTACTCTCCAATGCAGTCAAAGAAAGACTTGACGCATCACGAGGCCCCAAGCCTGGTCGGTGAACAGCTTCCACCTCATATACACAAGTTGCCAGATGCCACAGAATCCTTGCTTTACAATCTGAATGCTTTAACTGGTTTCCAGCTGGCACTACAAGATCATCATATTGTTAAGACCTTAGGTTTGTTAGCTCTGAAAAATACCAATTGATTAAAAATTTGTCTTACAACAGTAATATAGTGTGACATACTGTAGATAAATTTTTTTTTGTCTGTGTTGGTGTTAAGTCATACATGCTTGGATTTAAGGTAAACTATGCACTAGCTGTGCATTTGCTTGCCATTCTCTCTTTTTCTCATGGAAAACTATTTTATGTTTTCATATGATATATGAGAAAGTAGACTAAAAGAAATTACGGTGAAACAGCCTGTCTACTACATTCTGATGCAGAGACCACTCCATACCTAGGACTTGACACCACTAACTTAGCTTGTTGGCCACCACATAACTTGCCAGGAATGTACCTGGCCATGAGCTCCACCGAGTTGTCAATCATTCACCGGTGCGTCTCGACTGTCAACTAGTGGAGTTGGCGAGACACCACCCCCCTCGAGATGAGCTCCCCAACCATCAATGGAGGCATCCGCAAACAAGGAGTAAAACTGGAGGGGGTAAATGTAGAGGGACTCCTATCTTAAGATTCTTGTCGTCCAATCACCAGTGAAGGTCTCTTCTCACCTCTTCTGACAGAGATATATGCTGCTAAGGGGAATCTCCTGCTGGGGACCAGAACTCCTTCAGCCTCTACTGCAGATTGAAGGTGAGCTGAACATGAAGGACCAGCTTTTCTAGAGATGGCAAGTTCCCAAGAAGAACCTGCCATTGTTGAGCTGGTTGTTTGGCCTGTGACAGGAAGGAGCATGCTACTGACCTGAACTTCTTGCAACTTATGGTCCAATGGGAAAACCTTCGACGCTGTTTTATCTATAGACATACCCAGATAAAGGATCCTCTGGCTGGGAAGCGGACTGGACTTCTTCAGGTTTACCACAATGCCTAGGCTCCGACAAAACCGGAGAAGATGGTCCGTGTCCTGAACCAGCTTCTCTCTGGAACTTGCCAAGACTAGCTAGTTGTCGAGGTATCTTAACAGGCTGTTTCACCTTTGGGGAAGACCCTGTTGGACTTCTTAGCCACTCGCTTCAACGGGAAGCTGGGGTCTACTTTTCGGTGGTCCTGGATCCTATTGCTCTGGCAGTGCTGTCACTGAGTCTGTGCAGGCTAGGGTGCATAACATCAGAGGGATAAGTTCTTCACTGGCATTTAAGAAGAACTTGTCTGTTCCAAAGATTTTGAATGCTGGTTCTTGTCTTTGGCAAACCACTTTCACTTCCTTCTACCTAAAGGACATTGCCCACAGGTCCTTGAACATCTTTTCCTTGGGTCCTGTGGTGGCTGCCCAACAAGTTGTGTAGCTCATCCAGTGCCCTTGCTGGCAGTTTGTATCTTAACTAAGATGATTGTGTGGAAGAGAGAATGAGTGAGTTGCCTGGTCTCCTTTCTCTTTTTTTTCCTTTCTCCCTATGGGCAGGTTGAAGAATAAGATATGTCATGTGCTGGAACTGGTTTGATACAGGTGAGTGTGGTAGCCATACTTGTTGTAGTTATTTGTTTTATTTCCATATAACCCTTAAACGTCGAAGCGGTATTTGTTCCGACACGGCATACAAACCTTCGGTCCTTTTACAATAGGCAGCTGGATAGGTCGTAAGCTTTCGAACAAGGGGTTCGGTAGTTAACTGCTTGTCCGACAGGCGCGCGCGCGCGACTGGGAGGTAAACAAACCACTTTTGCTTTCGGCCTCACAGCGAGTAGACGTGTGTGTTCGACGCTCTCTGCCCGCTTCTCGTCGTTTGCTTTCCTTAAGTATATGGTTGTGTTTGTGTATGAAAGAATCATTGTAAGTACAATCATTTCTCTTTTTTCATTGAATTGTGATATTTTGGTCAATTATGGAATCTCCTCGCCTCGCTACCCCACGGAGACTATGCCCGGGTACCGAAGGCCGTAAATGCGGGAAGTTCCGCTCATTCCCGGAAATTGACCCACATGTTTTTTGCGCTCGGTGTCGGGGGCGCGAATGCACCCGAGCCGAGCCATGTTAAGTTTGTAATAATTGGTCGGAGGCGCAGTGGACTTTGTATGAGGGCAGGAAGAAGCGAAGGCCTGCAAAGGAGTCGTCGGAAAGCTCTCCCGCGACTCCTTTGGTTACGGACACTTCGTCGTCTTTCAAAACTGCCGCCCGCTCAGCTTCCACGTTTGGCGCCTTTCCCCTTCGGGAGGGGTTTCTAGGTCCTTCTCCTCACCTGACTTGTCGAGTGTGGAGGAGGGCGCTAGATACCCTGACGTCGAGTTGTACTCTGGGTCCTCTATCCGTTCGTCTTCGGGCGAGCGGGTAGAGGAGCCTGCTAATCACCCGACTTTGCCTTCCTCAGGTGCGGTTGCCGCGAAGGACGACCTCGGACAGGTGTGGGCATCGTTGGGGCTGCAGGGCGTGCCGAGTGTCCAGGGGCTGCTCTACCATCTCGCTGGCTCCGTGGCGGTCACTCATGCGACGGTTACGACCACCACCACGACCCTTACAACACCTGGCTACGCTTCACCTCCTCACTGGTGTACACCCCCGCACGCGGTCTCTGTAACACCTACTACATCGGTGCAGGGGCCAGTCGCCGTATCACGGGGGAGTGTGATGCCGCCACCTGGGTTTGCCGTGCTGCCGCGACCGGACTTCGTGTGCCCGAAGAGCTCGCCCCTGGAGGCCTCCCCACCAGTACCAAGGATGTCTGTGCCGCTGGTCCGTCCAACTGGACAGCCTGCACAGCCTGCCGTACATGCCGTACCTGCCCAGCCGCCGTTCTCGACGTGACGTTGATGACCACTGCTGCTGTTCCTGTACCTGCCCCTGCGTCTCTACTGCTGTTCCTGTGATGCCTGCACCTGCTGACGTTGTTCCTGTTCCTGGCCCCGCTGCTCCCGATGCTGATCTGTTCGGACAGGTGCGTCCGGGCCCTGTTGCTTCGGCAACAGCAGCCCCGGCTCCGCTCTGGATGACAGAATCTGACGTCGGTCCTGAGGAGGTTGACGAAGAAGAAGAAGAAGGAGGAGGAAGGTGTCGTCGTCGTCTTCATCGTCTTCTTCGTCGTCGTCGTCGTCTGCCGCCTCTTCCCCTTCTTCTTCTAAGGCTCCCCCGCCGAAGAAGAAGAAGGTCGCCTCCCCCCCCCTAAGAAGTCTCCTTCGGGAACTTCTAAGGGCCCGTCTCGCTCTGGTGAGACGGGGGGTTCTTCCGCTGGTCACCCTGCTCCTTCGGGGGCAGGACCCGTCTCTTCTTCCGCGAGGAAGAAGACTACGGGGACCAGAGGAGTGCCGGCTAACACCGGCACTTCCTCACCTGCTGTTAGTGGTTCGGACCACGGCAAGCAGGATCCGTCTCGGCCTCTCGTTCGCGAGAGGTACCGAGTGTACGGTCGCCTAACAGCGACCGTGCAGCCAGGAACCAGACCTCTGAGTCCGCTCAGCGTCAGGTTCACGGCACGGAGCGGAAGACGGTGACAGCCGCTCACGCGACTCTCACAGACCAGCTCTCGCTCTCGTGGCGAGCAGCTGGCTACCCGGGCGGACGTGACGGTCCATGACCGGCCACGGGCTGAGGCTGGGAAGAGGTCCCCCCGTTCGCCGGCACCAGCCACGGCTGGTACCAGCGAACTGACGCGCGTGAGGACACGCACCGGTCTCACCGTGACAGTAGAGCTCGCCGGTCGCCTGACCGTCACTCGCACAGAGAGCGATCGGGTCGGCGACCAGCACCAGACCTCTTCTGACACACGAGACCGGGGCCGCTGTTCTCGGTCCAGCCGTTCTCCACAGCGAGACGGCTCGACTAGGTTTCTGTGTCAAGCTCGATCGCCACCGCGGGTTGACGATCGCCTGCAGTCTTCCAAGCCCGCTGGTTCTGCCAGCGAGCGAGGAGGGAGCGTCAGGTCTGCCTCTCCCATACCTTCAACCTCCTCGGGTTACACCGGAGGGGCGAGGTATTGAGGAGTGATCGTGAGGGGTGCGCCCCTCAGGATCCCCACCACGTCGTCGTACGTACCAGGCACGGTTCTCGGACCAGCCAGGTCGTACGCACAAGTGGTTGGAGGAGACCGAGAGGGGTCTGTCGCTGTTCCTCCCCTTGAGGGAGAAGGGTCTCGGGAGATGCTCCTGTTTGAGGGACTGGATGGTCCGACTCCGCAGGACGCAGTCACTCCTGAGATCCAGAGGAACTTTGCCGAGGTTATTGCGCTGATTCGTCAGCACAACGACCTCGGGGAAGGATCGCCGCTCCCACCATCCGAGCCCACGTCCCGGCTCGAGTCGTTCTGGGGCCCGAAGAGGGAACCCAGACCGACGGTGGGTTTTGCCGCGTTCCGAGCTTGCAGACTCAGTGCTGGACCAGGTTGAATCGCTTGTTTCCGGACAAGACGGTTTGCTCAAGTCTGGCAGGTCAAGCAAGCTGCTTCCGCCTCCTCTGCTGCGACAGCGGCGTTTTTACGTGCCATCTGAAGACCCGATGCCGCCCAAACAGTTGAACCCGGAGTTAGCCAGGCTGACTCCGGGTGTGTCTCTGCAGCAGCTCCTGTCCGAGAACCTATGGTTCTCGCAGCAAGAGGCACTCGGCCTGGAATCTACCGCCATGGCAGCTTTCCAGGCCGTCTCCTGGCTAGATCTGTGGTCCCTCACAGTATCTAAGGTCGCAGCCAACTCCGGGGGAATTTCTCCTGAAGATGACTCGGCCTTTAGGAGACTTGCCAGTCTGGAGGAAGAGCCATCTCCTTCCTTGCCCACCAGACGGTGAACCTGTGGGCCAACCTGGTTCTCCGACGAAGGGACGCCGTCCTTACTCGGGTTTCCAGGGCGGTCGGGCGTGAAGCGGCGTTGGGACTTCGCAACGGACCTTTACGGAGTTCCACGTCTCTCTTTCCAGGAGAGATGGTGGACGCTGCGGTCGACAGACGGCGCACTGACGACAGTGACCGTCTGGTACACCAGGCAGTCTCGAAGGCTTCTGGGCAGCCTCGGACTGCGGCCAAGTCTAAGAGCTCGGCTAGCGCTTCCTCGGTGGCTAAGACGGTAGCTGCGTCGAAGCCCCGGGGAAAGACTCTGTCTTCTTCGACTTCTACCAAGGGGAGCCGTAACCAGCCCTCCTCCCAGCCCTCCTCCTCCCGTGGAGGCTCTGGGAAGAAGTCGAAGAAAGGGGGGAAACGCTAGGGACGGCGTTCCCCCTCACCTGCTGCCCCGGAAGTGGGGGGGTGCCTGGCCAGCCATTGGGCAACTTAGCAGCGCTACGGCGCCGAGACCTGGATTGTAGATGTCCTTCGGGAGGGATATCTATTACCCTTCGAATCTCGGCCACCCCTCACCTCCAACCCGGTCCAACAGCAGTCGTACGTTCCAGGGTCATCGAAGGACGTAGCACTGAGACAGGAGATCAAGACCATGCTGAGCAAGAGAGCTGTAGAAATCGTCACGGATCAGTCACCGGGCTTTTACAGTCGACTCTTCCTGGTGGAAAAGTCTACGGGAGGCTGGCGCCCGATGATAGATCTCTCTCCCCTGAACCGGTTTGTTCGCCAGACCCGGTTCACGATGGAGACGGCACGCTCAGTGCTCGACTCCATCAGGGAGAGAGTTTCATGCTTTCGGTGGACTTGAAGGATGCGTATTTCCAAATACCCATTCATCAGTCCTCCAGAAAGTACCTCCGCTTCATCCTCGACGGGACGGTGTACCAATTCAGGGCACTTTGCTTCGGTCTCTCAACCGCCCCACAGGTGTTCACGCGAGTGTTCACTCTGGTGTCTGCTTGGGCCCATTCGCACGGGATACGTCTGATGAGGTATCTCGACGATTGGTTAGTCCTGGCGAGCTCCCGCTCGCAGTTGCTACAGGACAGGGATCGACTGCTCGAGTTCTGTCGCGATCTGGGGATCGTTGTGAACTTCGAAAAGTCCGATCTCGAGCCCAAGCAGAGGATGAAGTACCTGGGTATGCTGATCGACACGGTAGCAGGGCGAGTCTTCCCCGCAGACTCGCGGATCAGCAGATTCAGGGAGGCAGCCAACCAGTTCCTGTAAGTGTTGTAGCTTACAATTGCAGTTTTTGACTATTTCGGTCAAGTTAAAGTTGACCAAAGGACTAATTTTTTTCTATTTATCATTATTTATATGAAAATATTTCAAAACTGATAAAATCTACAATCATAGGTTGTTTTTTGTTGTATTCTATATGAAATTACGCACATTTTTATATATAAAACTTTATGTAACGGCTAATTTAAAATGGTGCAAACATTACGACAATTGGACGAAAAAATTTATGATTTTTTCGGAAGAGTTACCGCGCAGACGTAAGGAAAAAGTTTTTCATAAATTCACCATAAATTGAAATATTGTGCTAGAGACTTCCAATTTGTTGCAAAATAAAGGTAAATTACTGAATATTACTAGAATGTAATAGTTTTAGCTTACAATTGCATTTTTTTACCATTTTGGTCGAATCAAAGTTGTCAGAAGGTTGAAATTATGGCACATCGTTATTTATATAAAGATATTTCAAAACTGATAAAATCTACAACCATAGGTTGTTTTTAGTTGTATTCTACATGAAATTGCACACATTTCCATATGTAAAACTTTATGTAACGCCTAATTTAAAATGGTGCAAACATTACGATAATCAGACGAAAAAATTTATGATTTTTTCGGAAGTTACTGCGCGGACGTAAGGAAAACTTTTTTTTTTTTCCATAAATACACCATAAATCGAAATATTGTGCTAGAGACTTCCAATTTGTTGCAAAATGAAGGTAAATGATTGAATATTACTAGAATATAAGAGTTTTAGCTTACAATTGCGTTTTTCGACCATTTCGTTATTAATATGAAAATATTTCAAAACTGATAAAAGCTACAACCATGAGGCTTTTTTGTTGTTGTTGTATTCTACATGAAATTACGCACATTTTCATATGTAATACTCCATGTAATGACCAATATAAAATGGTGCAAAAATTATGTCAAAGTAACGAAATAATTTCTGAGATGTGTTGCTGATACTTTTTAATGCGAGAAGAAAGAAATTCGCGGTTGCGTGCATGGGTAACGATTGTAAACAAAACAACGCCCTGATCCGTGAGCTCCCAGCATCCCCCAAGGCGCTTGATTCAAAAGTTTTCGCCTGGTAGGCCTATAACTATTTTTCCGTGAATTTTTAAAAAAACTTTTATATCGACGTACCATACATCCAACCGGCACCCAACAGACAATTTATATTGACGTTTAATACGCCAATCGGCGTTAAAGGGTTAATAGACAAATCTGCTCCTCAGTAGCACTTCTTTCTCTAGCAAAGAGAGGTAGGAGTGGTGACAAACCCCTGTGGCCTACATGATTTGTTGCTTGAACAGAGTTCTCTTTACCTTCCACGAATGCAGTGAATCCGGTCGTATTTCATTGTGTTTAAACCCAGCAGGCTAAGTTTTTAGATATTCACTTATCTCTCACGGGCTCACACCCCCTTCTTTAGATCTCAATCTTCTAGGAACCCCCAGTCTGTTCTGGGTACTTGTACCTCCCTCCAAGTGTAAGTCTATCCTATTGATAAGTCTTAAGGTCTGCTCTACATATGAACAAATGACAAATTTTTAATCGTTTTGTATTTTTCATTGCTCACAAATCTGAGGTCTTAATGTTTACTGCCTGCCTCCAGTCGCCCCTCTCATATGCTGGGTTGGAAGAAAGAGTGACACTTCATGAGGTTTTATGCATGAGTTGCCAGATGCCACAGATTCCTTGCTTTACAATCTTTGATTGTATCAACTGGTTTCCAGCTGGCACTAAAAGATTATGCTATTGTTAAGACCTCAGGTTTGTTAGCTATGAAAACTATGAAGGATTAAAAAATTTTCATATTATGTTGTGTGCGGTATTGTATACGCACAAGTACAGAGACCGGCTGAATGCAAATGCAAATCGTCATGCATTTAACCAGACTTACCATACCAAACTCATTGGCTAGGTAGTTGAAAATTTCTCTCTCTATCTCTCTCTCTCTCTCTCTCTCTCTCTCTCTCTCTCTCTCTCTCTCTCAACAGATATCACAAGTTTAACATACGACTAGAATTTGAGAAATATCTAGAAGTGTTCGTGAACTATCGGTGATAAGATTAGTGTGAAAAATAGTTGGATAAGCTCTTCTAAGTTAGTTTATCAAGTGTAATACTATAAATCAGAACAAGATGGCAGTAAGTTCCAACTGCGGGAAGAGGTGGCGTAATTTGGCGTGTTTAGCAGATTCGCAATACGATGAGGTAGCAGGAAGGGAACTGGCATTTCTCATCTATGAAATCAGCAACAGTCCTAACCAAAAAGATACAAAAGCATTCATAGATATATTAGAAGGATATAATCCTTCAAACTGGAACAAATCTAATGAAAACATCTTGAAAATAATTGAAGAAGTTCCAAATAAAATCCAAGTGGTCAAGAGACTCATAAAGAAAATATACATAAACCAACATATTCCGACAAAGAAAATGAATAAGGTGAATCTTGTGAATATCCTAATTGATGCATTAGGAAAAAGAATGCCAAAAGCATGCAAACTGTGTAAGGTTTGGTATAGCATAGTCAATCCACAAAACCTAATCAGAAAATGTGCTGCATGCAACATTCCGACCCATCCACAGTGTGCTGAGGTAATACAAGATTTGAGAAAAGATACAAGAATTTTTTGTTCAACATGTCTATCATGGATAGACAATGTTATTAAATCAAGATTGAATGTACAAATAGTTGAGGATGAAGAAGAAGAGGAAGAGGAAGAAGAAGAAGAAAAAGAAGAAGAGGAAAACGGAAGAGAAGTAAACAAAAATGAAATGACAGAAAAAAATAAGGAAAACAAAGAACAAGATAAAAGTATGGATGCAGAGATACTCATTGATACTACATATGAGGCAATAAAGCAGCATACCTACGAAGAAATAAAATTACGATATGACAACAGAAAAGCAAATCCCGAAGAGGCTCTACCCAGATCTACACAATGACGGGAAAGAGGAAAAAATAGACAAGAAAGACAAAATCTGCAACCTTTTGAAAAGAGGGAATTGCAGATTTGGAGAAAGATGTTTACTACAAACATCCTAAGATATGTCAAACTATGAAATATATGGTAAATGTGCATACTTAGATGGATATGGGGATGATTGCAGAGATCTGCTTCCAAAAATATGTAAAAACCTAAAAGAAGGAAAAGGATGTAAGTTCGACAAAAAAATGCAAATATATGCACCCTGTAGCCATGAATCATAATCAAATAAATAACCAACCAAGTAATAAAATCCAAAATAAGAAAGAAACAAATAAAGAGAGAAATCAAGAATATCAGGTAAAAGAGAAAAGCAAACCACCAATGAGATATGCAGAGGTGTCAGCAAAAAATTTCAAAGCATCAGCTCCGAAATTCTACTCAAGATAGGAATAACTGTATTTATTATGCAAGAGGATATTGCAGAAACGGAGAAAATTGCAGATTCAGACACAAAATGAATAATTATGATGAAGGAAGATCAAATATTATGAAAAGTTGGATTTTTTAATGTCAGAATTTCTGGAAATGAAAAAAAGAACAACATACCAGAACAGGAAAGAGACATGGGAAAATCCTTATTACTACCAGTATTAAATGAAGGAGAAAACACGCAAACCATCATAGTGATGAATGCGCAGGGTTTAGTTACGAGTAACTCAAAAAGAAAAATAGAGTACTTAGAAGAACTAACCCAAAATGAAAAGAAAATAGTATAATGAATATAGTGAACCTGGTATTCCAAGAGACTGGGAATGATGATCAAATAAAATGGGTTTCCAAACTTATAGATCAGATAGAAAAAATAGGAATCAAGGGGGAACCGCAATATATGGGAAAGACAAAAAACAAGGAAAAATATAATGAGAAATATAGTAATCTCCGAATGTGAACTAATAGCGGTAGAATTTGAATCTGAAAAATTGATGAACATAGTAATATATAGACCTCCTAATACTAAAGAGTTTGACTTAATAATTGAAAAATTGGATGATATATGTAGAAATCACAAGGACTGGACTATTCTCCTATCTGGTTGACTTCAACTTTCCTTTCGTAGAATGGAAAGAACGAATAGGAGATTGTGGTTGTACTTATACATATAAAAAAGAGAGTAATAGTAGTGCAGAAGATAAGAGGCAATTTGAAAAGCTATTAGATATGCTACTAGAATACAACATTCAACAAATAAATCACCTGCCAACAAGAAAGGAAAATACTTTAGACCTAGTATTTGTGAACGAGATGAATTATGTTAAAGAAATAATAGTTTATAATGCGAGTATTTCAGACCATAATGTCATAGAATTAAACAGTTCATTCCAAAGCAAGTGAAAATAGAGATAAGCAAGAAATGAAAAAGTGGGAAGGATATGGAAAATACAACTTCTACAGTAAAAATATAAAATGGTCAGAAATTAATGAAGAATTAAACAAAGATTGGGATAACATTTTCGTAAGTGATGACATAAGGGTAAATACGGAGATATTATATAAAATATTAGAGAAAATAGTGGAAAAATATATACCGAAGAAGAAAAGTAAACATCATTCATGCATACCAAGAGACAGAAGGATCTTGTTCCAGAAAATCAGAAAGTGGAAAAAAGGTCTTGCAAAAGAAAAAAATGCATGGAAAGTTATAGAACTAAAAAGTAAGATAGAAAATGCAGAACAAAAGATTATACAATCAAAAGAAAATGAAAAACGGGACTTGGAAGAAAAAAACCCTATTAAATATCAAGCAAAACCCCAAACTATTATACTCATATGCGAAGAAGATGAATAAAAGAAGAATAGAAATAGGCCCTCTGAGAATTGAAGGGAGATTAACGAATGAAAAAAAGGAAATTTGCAACATACTGGCAGAACGATATAAGAGAGAATTCACCCCTAGAATAGATAATGAAGATAATGATATAGAAGTAAGGGAAGAAAATAGTGAATATTTAGCTGACATAGAAATTAATGAAGCTGATATTGTGCAGGCAATTAATGAAATTAAAAATGGAGCTGCTGCAGGGCCGGATGGAGTCCCTGCTATTTTGTTAAAGAAAGTAGTTCATTCTATCGCAAAGCCACTTGCAATATTATTAAGACAAAGTGTAGATACAGGCAAGATTTATGATGAGCACAAATTAGCATATATCACCCCTACTTTCAAAAGTGGATCAAGACTAGAGGCAAGTAATTATAGGCCTGTGAGTCTAACATCACATATTATGAAAGTGTATGAAAGGGTAATGAAGAAAAATATTATGAAACATTTAATAAAAAATAATTTGTTTAATATAGGACAACACGGTTTCGTACCCGGAAAAAGTACACAAACCCAACTGTTAGTCCACCGTGAGAACATATTCACAAATATGAAAAGCGGAAATGAAACAGATTGGTGTTTTTGTCTAGACTTTGCAAAAGCCTTTGACAAAGTAGACCATAATATATTAGCAAAGAAAATTAGAAAACACAATATCGTAGATAAAGTAGGAAGATGGTTAAAAGAATTTTTACACAACAGAAAACAGATAGTTATTGCAAACGATGAGAAATCGGATGAAACCAAGGTAATATCCGGTGTGTCCCAACCATGGTACGGTGCTAGCTGCAATATTGTTTGTTATTATGATTGAAGACATAGACAGTAATGTTAAGGATTCTGTAGTGAGTAGTTTCGCTGATGACACAAGAATAAGTAGAGAAATTACTTGTGATGAAGATAGGAACGCTCTACAAAGAGACCTTAACAAAGTATATGATTGGGCAGAGGTTAATAGGATGGTATTTAACTCTGATAAATTTGAATCAATAAATTATGGAGACAGAGAAGGAAAGCTATATGCATATAGGGGACCTAATATGAGACAATCACAAATAAGGAAGCAGTTAAAGACCTTGGTGTGATGATGAAATAGGAACATGTTATGCAATGATCAAATAGCAATTCTGTTGGCAAAATGTAAAGCAAAAATGGGAATGTTGTTACGGCACTTCAAAACAAAGAAAAGCTGAACACATGATTATGCTTTATAAAACATATGTTCGTAGTTCCACTTGAATATTGCAATATGATATGGTACCACACTATCAAAAGGATATTGCACAAATAGAGAGTGTACAAAGGTCCTTTACAGCTAGAATAGAAGAAGTTAAGGACCTAGACTACTGGGAAAGACTACAATCCTTAAAATTATATAGTCTAGAAAGGAGAAGAGAACGCTACATGATAATTCAAGCATGGAAACAGATAGAAGGAATAACAGAAAATATCATGGAACTAAAAATATCAGAAAGAGCAAGCAGAGGTAGATTAATAGTGCCCAAAACTATACCAGGAAAAATAAGGAAAGCACACAGGACATTAATCCACTACGCACCAGCATCGATAATGCAGCGTCTATTCAATGCGTTGCCAGCTCATCTGAGGAATATATCAGGAGTGAGCGTAGATGTGTTTAAGAATAAGCTCGACAAATATCTAAACTGCATCCCAGACCATCCAAGATTGGAAGATGCAAAATATACCGGAAGATGTACTAGCAACTCTCTGGTAGACATTAGAGGCGCCTCACACTGAGGGACCTGGGGCAACCCGAACGAACTGTAAGGTCTCTCTCTCTCTCGTTAAAGTTGCATTACAGTTGTCGACTTATTGATACTTGCTAATTATCAATGGTAAATTCCATAAGTAAAAATAAAAATTGTTTATCATCCTTTGCACATTAAAGAAGTATGTCACTAAAGCTACAGGTTTTAACTGTAGCTAAAGAAATAAATACAGTGAAAAGCTGCTAAGCATTTTGGACAGGCAAAAGTGACAACTGAAACTAATGAGTCTTTAGTTTTACTTAATTTAAAATTGGTTTATATGGGTAAACATAAGCTGCATATTAAAGCAAGCTTTATTAATTTAATCAAATATATATATCCAAAAGATGCTTCATTTAGCAACGAATAATAATGATGTTGGTATAACTCCGTCAGCTGCTGCTGAGAATGTAATCAATACCAGAATGCAGATGTGCATGATTGTTATGTTTATATTTTCTTATGATAAGATTATAATAGGACGTGCTATAGAATTGGAAAGTAAACCAAGAGTTTTATCAAAATTATAATTTTAAATACAACTGTATTGACTTTTGCAAATAGATACTGTTGGAATTTCAGAGCACATTCTCAATCAGTGAAACAAAATATCTGATAAAATTCATGTATGAACTGTTCTTAAGGATTTTCTTGGTGATAATTTGCTGCTGTTTGATTGCTTACAACCCACTACAATAAAGAAGCAGTATAGTGTGGTTGTTTAACACCCTACAATAAGAAAAGAAGCACACCACAGGAATTGTACAGCCATTTGGATGTAGAAATTTAAGGAAACAAGTTCTGTTATTGATAAACAACCGTCAGGTAGACCATGTGATGATGAAGGAACTGATGTAACTTTAGAACAATCCTTTGAAAGAGGCCCAAAAAGTCTTTAAGTCAAACATTTTTTTAGAGACGAGCTTTCAAAACTACTGTATTTTATCAATAACAAGATTTTTCTTAAATTTTTTCATATACTTGGTTACGTAGATCCCTTGTGGTAGTACTTTATTGTACTGTGTTGTAAACCGTCTTTGGACAACAACGGTACATTTTATCTTGGCCAGCTAAAGAATGCAGACCTCTCTCTTCTAGTGAAACCATGGGACAACAGCAGTTCTGGAAAAGAAGTCATTTTTGAGTTTCAGAAATTGAGAAATATTTTCAAGTTTCAGAAAATGTGTAAAATATTGATATATAACAAATAATGAATAAAACTTTAGAAGAGTAGAAGAAGTGTGAAAACTAGAAACATCAGGTTTTCTTATCCATTTTGCAGATTAATTCCATCATGTATAGTTATGGATCCCCAAGTATTTTAAAATACACCATGACTTTATGGACACCCTGTATATATGTATTGAGAACTGCTAATGAGGTTAATTAAGAGTGATTCCAGTTTTTATAAGTTAAAATGCTGTCTGCTGTTGCAGTGGTGCCTTGTATTGAATATCTCTCTCTCTCTCTCTCTCTCTCTCTCTCTCTCTCTCTCTCTCTCTCTCTCTCTCTCTCTCAAAAGCACATAGTGAACTGAAGTGAATTTAGATATGCATGTTAAGGTAGTCTGGAAATTTTTTTGATTAATTAGTTATTACAGTTGAGGTGGAATTGACTTGTGAAATTAAAGATGTACTTGCATTTCAGAAGTTGCCTCTACAGCCACGACCACCACAACCCCCTTAACAA